>NC_088396.1:43544252-43704252 GCF_034236695.1 Oncorhynchus nerka
TTCAGGACTTAATTATTACAGCCATGATGAAATATTGTCCCCATTAGCCCCCCACAATAACGATGGCATAAGCCCTGCAGCAGATCGTCACCGTGGATACACCACGGTCAGTGGAGGCAGGACAGGGCGCTTCCATCTTCATGGATTAACCTGTGTTCCATAGACAACATCAGCGACCCGGGGGGAGGGGCAGAGTGTAGCTAGCTAACTGTGCATGTCATAGGCTGCTCCATCCCTGAGGCTAGTGTCCAATGAGATGGCTCACTAACTCTCAAGTTGACCTTTACTCTGAAGGCCTGCATGCAGAGACTGATGTGAGTAATTTAGTCATGGTATGGTTTCTCCTACTGACAGAAACATGGTATGGTTTCTCCTACTGACAGAGACATGGTATGGTTTCTCCTACTGACAGTCATGGTATGGTTTCTCCTACTGACAGAGTCATGGTATGGTTTATCCTACTGACAGAAACATGGTATGGTTTCTCCTACTGACAGAAACATGGTATGGTTTCTCCTACTGACAGAGTCATGGTATGGTTTCTCCTACTGACAGAGTCATGGTATGGTTTCTCCTACTGACAGAGTCATGGTATGGTTTATCCTACTGACAGAGTCATGGTATGGCTTCTCCTACTGACAGAGACATGGTATGTGTCTTGCTCTGTCGTGGTTATACTACGCACATGACACACCTGCAGCTCTGTATGGGGTGGTGAAAGGATTTCAAATGAGTCACTAAACAAAGTCAAAAAATGCTCTAATACATAAATCAAATCAAATTGTATTGGTTACATACATGTGTTTAGCAGATGTTATTGCGGATGTAGCGAAATGTTTGTGCTTCTAGCGCCGAAGGTGCTGTAATATCTAACAAGTAATATGTATCAATTACACAACATATACCCAATACACACAAATCTAGTAAAGGAATGGAAATAAGAATATAAAAATATATGGACGAGTGAAGTCAGAGTGGCATAGAATAAGATACAGTAGAATAGTATAGGATACAGTATATTCATATGAAATGGGTAATGCACGATATGTAGACATTATTCAAGTGACTAGTGATCCATTTGGACACTGTGCTATCTAACCTCCAAACGAGCTTCAATGCCATACAACACTCCTTCCGTGGCCTCCAACTGCTCTTAAACGCTAGTAAAACCAAATGCATGCTTTTCAACCGATCGCTGCCTGCACCCGCATGCCCGACTAGCATCACCACCCTGGATGGTTCCGACCTTGAATATGTGGACATCTATAAGTACCTAGGTGTCTGGCTAGACTGCAAACTCTCCTTCCAGACTCATATCAAACATCTCCAATCGAAAATCAAGAGTCGGCTTTCTATTCCGCAACAAAGCCTCCTTCACTCACGCCGCCAAGCTTACCCTAGTAAAACTGACTATCCTACCGATCCTCGACTTCGGCGATGTCATCTACAAAATGGCTTCCAACACTCTACTCAGCAAACTGGATGCAGTCTATCACAGTGCCATCCGCTTTGTCACTAAAGCACCTTATACCACCCACCACTGCGACTTGTATGCTCTAGTCGGCTGGCCCTCGCTACATATTCGTCGCCAGACCCACTGGCTCCAGGTCATCTACAAGTCCATGCTAGGTAAAGCGCCGCCTTATCTCAGTTCACTGGTCACGATGGCAACACCCATCCGTAACACGCGCTCCAGCAGGTGTATCTCATTGATCATCCCTAAAGCCAACACCTCATTCGGCCGCCTTTCGTTCCAGTACTCTGCTGCCTGTGACTGGAACGAATTGCAAAATCGCTGAAGTTGGAGACTTTTATCTCCCTCACCAACTTCAAACATCAGCTATCTGAGCAGCTAACCGATCGCTGCAGCTGTACATAGTCTATTGGTAAATAGCCCACCCATTTTCACCTACCTCATCCCCATACTGTTTTTATTTATTTACTTTTCTGCTCTTTTGCACACCAATATCTCTACCTGTACATGACCATCTGATCATTTATCACTCCAGTGTTAATCTGCAAAATTGTAATTATCCGCCTACCTCATGCCTTTTGCACACATTGTATATAGACTCCCCCCTTTTTTTCTTTCTACTGTGTTATTGACTTGTTAATTGTTTACTCCATGTGTAACTCTGTGTTGTCTGTTCACACTGCTATGCTTTATCTTGGCCAGGTCGCAGTTGCAAATGAGAACTTGTTCTCAACTAGCCTACCTGGTTAAATAAAGGTAAAATAAATTTTAAAAAATTATTAAAGTGGCCAGTGATTTCAAGTCTATGTATATAACGCAGCAGCATCTAATGTGCTAGTGATGGCTATTTATCAGTCTGATGGCCTTGAGATAGAAGCTGTTTTTCAGTCTCTCGGTCCCAGCTTTGTTGCACCTGTACTGACCTCGCCTTCTGGATGATAGCGGGGTGAACAGGCAGTGGCTCGGGTGGTTGTTGTCCTTGATGATCTTTTTGGCCTTCCTGTGACATCGGGTGCTGTAGGTGTCTAGGAGGGCAGGTAGTTTTCCCCCAGTGATGCGTTGGGCAGACCACACCACCCTCTGGAGAGGCCTGCGGTTGCTGGCGATGCAGTTGCCATACTAAATGGTGATACAACCCGACAGTATGCATCTGTAAAAGTTTGTGAGGGTTTTAGGTGACAAGACAAATTTCTTCAGCCTCCTGAGGTTGAAGAGGTGCTGTTGCACCTTCTTCACCACACTGTCTGTGTGAGTGGACCATTTCAGTTTGTCAGTGATGTGTACGTCGAACCTGAAGCTTTCTACCTTCTCCACTGCAGTCCTGTGGATAGGGGGGTGCTCCCTCTGCTGTTTCCTGAAGTCCACGATCATCTCCTTTGTTTTGTTGACGTTGAGCAATAGGTTATTTTCCTGGCACCACACTCCCAGAGCCCTCATACATAGATGACATAGTAAAAATATCTAATTCGAAGGCCATTCCTTTTGTAATCAGATTAATCAGTATGTCTTACTGGGATTCTATTGTCTTATCATGTATTTCAGCACTACATTCACAGTGTGATACATTGTCATCATTAGGAAAAGGCATCACTAAAGAACTTGATTGAAAAGAGACCATAATACCATTGACTATTTGGCAGACAGGCAAATGCCACACATTGCCCTCAACCCATACCACCCTCTAAGCCAGATTGTCAACAGCACAATAGTTAATCATTTCCTTCATTCTAGAATTCTAAAACACAAAGTGTTCCAAAGCCCTCTTTGATTGTCTCCCACCGTGAGCTGCTGATGAGATCGATGGGAAGGCACTGCTGGCCACACCACAGGGCGCCCGTCATCCAGCAACTCAGCTAACTAACTTTACTGCCTTTTACACCGGGGTTTCATTCAGTCAGCCAACAGCAATCCCGTTAATTTAGGCTGCGTCCGGAATGGTAACCTATTCCCTATAGGGTACACTAATTTTGACCAGGGCCCATAGGACCCATAGTGAACTATGAAGGTAGTAGGATGCGATTTGTGAGGCAGCCTTGCTCTTGGGGTCTCTTACCAACCACGAGTTGCGATCAGATTGAGCATGTCCTGGGAGCTCTAAATTCAGCCTCCTTTTCCCTGTTAATTGGAGGTGAGAAATCTGAATTTTGAAAATGTTCACGTGGGGAGGTGAAATTGCGTACTTTGAGCTAGACATTTTCTTTCCTGCTGTTGTTGTCTTCTCCTTCTTCTTTTTCACAACTCTTTCTGGTGTGCTATTAACAGCGTGTGGAGAAGATTAGCTTCCTGAGTTGTGGAGGGCTGTCTCTTAGAGGAGCACGGCGCAACACAACGGCAATAAAACATCTCATTTTCTTCTTATTTTAAGACTTGCTTTGCCATCATTTTCACCGTCCCCTGACAGCACAGTGTCATGTGCAGGCCAAAGCTCATAACAACCAGGCTGAAAGTAAAGTAACACCACTTAAGCTTTTATTTTTATTTTGTTAAGAGATTGTTTAAGGGTATTCCTGTCTAATGTAACCAAGCAATTCACACCAAAAATGTGGGAGTGCAATGTAATAATGTATGGCATGCCTTATATCGTGGTTTTTCCTATGTTTTCATGCTACTGTATTCCCATATCATATAAACTCCTTAATACAAATGGCCAAGAAATCACTCTGAAATCAGAAGTAACTGTGAAATCATTTATCATTGCAGTTATTTAGGCCTAGACTCGATCAGATCATGCCTTTACACGAGTCAGGACATTGGCTATAGTGTCATAATAAAATACAGATTCTGACATTATGTTAATCTATCTCTGTTAATCTCTCTCTGTTAATCTCTCTCTGTTAATCTCTCTCTGTTAATCTATCTCTGTTAATCTCTCTCTGTTAATCTCTCTCTGTTAATCTATCTCTGTTAATCTCTCTCTGTTAATCTCTCTCTCTCTGTTAATCTCTCTCTGTTAATCTATCTCTGTTAATCTATCTCTGTTAATCTCTCTCTGTTAATCTCTCTCTGTTAATCTATCGCTGTTAATCTATCTCTGTTAATCTATCTCTGTTAATCTCTCTCTGTTAATCTCTCTCTGTTAATCTATCTCTGTTAATCTCTCTCTGTTAATCTATCTCTGTTAATCTCTCTCTGTTAATCTCTCTCTGTTAATCTCTCTCTGTTAATCTCTCTCTGTTAATCTCTCTCTGTTAATCTAGCTCTGTTAATCTATCTCTGTTAATCTATCTCTGTTAATCTATCTCTGTTAATCTCTCTCTGTTAATCTAGCTCTGTTAATCTCTCTCTGTTAATCTCTCTCTGTTAATCTATCTCTGTTAATCTCTCTCTGTTAATCTCTCTCTGTTAATCTCTCTCTGTTAATCTCTCTCTGTTAATCTCTCTCTCTCTGTTAATCTCTCTCTGTTAATCTAGCTCTGTTAATCTCTCTCTGTTAATCTCTCTCTGTTAATCTATCTCTGTTAATCTATCTCTGTTAATCTCTCTCTGTTAATCTCTCTCTGTTAATCTCTCTCTGTTAATCTCTCTCTGTTAATCTAGCTCTGTTAATCTAGCTCTGTTAATCTATCTCTGTTAATCTATCTCTGTTAATCTCTCTCTGTTAATCTCTCTCTCTCTGTTAATCTCTCTCTGTTAATCTAGCTCTGTTAATCTCTCTCTGTTAATCTCTCTCTGTTAATCTATCTCTGTTAATCTCTCTCTGTTAATCTCTCTCTGTTAATCTCTCTCTGTTAATCTATCTCTGTTAATCTATCTCTGTTAATCTCTCTCTGTTAATCTATCTCTGTTAATCTCTCTCTGTTAATCTATCTCTGTTAATCTCTCTCTGTTAATCTATCTCTGTTAATCTCTCTCTGTTAATCTCTCTCTGTTAATCTCTCTCTGTTAATCTATCTCTGTTAATCTCTCTCTGTTAATCTATCTCTGTTAATCTCTCTCTGTTAATCTCTCTCTGTTAATCTCTCTCTCTCTGTTAATCTCTCTCTGTTAATCTATCTCTGTTAATCTATCTCTGTTAATCTCTCTCTGTTAATCTCTCTCTGTTAATCTCTCTCTCTCTGTTAATCTCTCTCTGTTAATCTATCTCTGTTAATCTCTCTCTCTCTGTTAATCTATCTCTGTTAATCTCTCTCTGTTAATCTCTCTCTGTTAATCTCTCTCTGTTAATCTATCTCTGTTAATCTCTCTCTGTTAATCTCTCTCTGTTAATCTCGCTCGGTCTCTCAAATCAAATGTATTTAAAATCAAATCAAATCCAAATGTATTTATATAGCCCTTCTAAACATCAGCTGATATATCAAAATGCTGTACAGAAACCCAGCCTAAAACCCCAAACAGCAAGCAATGCAGGTGTAGAAGCACTCTCTGCCTCTCTCATATGTGTGTGTATATATATGTGTGTGTAAGTATATATATATATATATATATATATATATATATATATATATATATATATATATATATATATATATATAGAAACACCTGAACTGTTGATGACCAATGTGAATATAGTGTGTGCGTGAGTCCGTCTGTAATTGCGTGCTGCATGTGATTGTGAGTCTTTTTGAGCACCTTACATTCCGCAGGTGACACAGTGCACACATCTGAAATTCCCTTAGTAACACGCTGATGCACTAGCTACCTACAGTGTCCATACACATACAAATTCGGTCTCAGACTTCCTCTCGCGCAGGTGGCTTGGAAGTCTTTGTGACGTGCGACACAGGAGCTCTCACCACCACCTGCTTGCGTCTTTGATCCGATCCTTAATTGGAGCGTTGAGCTCCAATCTGTTCCCAATCTGTTCCTTGCAAAATGTCTTCTTTGTAGAAAGGAACCACACCCTTACAAAAACAACACATGAAAAAATCACATCTGAAAAATAAACGTGGTTTTCAGACACGTGTGAATCACATCTGAAAAATAAACGTGGTTTTCAGACACGTGTGAATCACATCTGAAAAATAAACGTGGTTTTCAGACACGTGTGAATCACATCTGAAAAATAAACGTGGTTTTCAGACACGTGTGAATCACATCTGAAAAATAAACGTGGTTTTCAGACACGTGTGAATCACATCTGCAAAATAAACGTGGTTTTCAGACACGTGTGAATCACATCTGAAAAATAAACGTGGTTTCAGACACGTGTGAATCACATCTGCAAAATAAACGTGGTTTTCAGACACGTGTGAATCACATCTGAAAAATAAACGTGGTTTTCAGACACGTGTGAATCACATCTGAAAAATAAACGTGGTTTTCAGACACGTGTGAATCACATCTGAAAAATAAACGTGGTTTTCAGACACGTGTGAATCACATCTGAAAAATAAACGTGGTTTTCAGACACGTGTGAATCACATCTGAAAAATAAACGTGGTTTTCAGACACGTGTGAATCACATCTGAAAAATAAACGTGGTTTTCAGACACGTGTGAATCACATCTGAAAAATAAACGTGGTTTTCAGACACGTGTGAATCACATCTGCAAAATAAACGTGGTTTTCAGACACGTGTGAATCACATCTGAAAAATAAACGTGGTTTTCAGACACGTGTGAATCACATCTGAAAAATAAACGTGGTTTTCAGACACGTGTGAATCACATCTGAAAAATAAACGTGGTTTTCAGACACGTGTGAATCACATCTGAAAAATAAACGTGGTTTTCAGACACGTGTGAATCACATCTGAAAAATAAACGTGGTTTTCAGACACGTGTGAATCACATCTGAAAAATAAACGTGGTTTTCAGACACGTGTGAATCACATCTGAAAAATAAACGTGGTTTTCAGACACGTGTGAATCACATCTGAAAAATAAACGTGGTTTTCAGACACGTGTGAATCACATCTGAAAAATAAACGTGGTTTTCAGACACGTGTGAATCACATCTGAAAAATAAACGTGGTTTTCAGACACGTGTGAATCACATCTGAAAAATAAACGTGGTTTTCAGACACGTGTGAATCACATCTGAAAATAAACGTGGTTTTCAGACACGTGTGAATCACATCTGAAAAATAAACGTGGTTTTCAGACACGTGTGAATCACATCTGAAAAATAAACGTGGTTTTCAGACACGTGTGAATCACATCTGAAAAATAAACGTGGTTTTCAGACACGTGTGAATCACATCTGAAAAATAAACGTGGTTTTCAGACACGTGTGAATCACATCTGAAAAATAAACGTGGTTTTCAGACACGTGTGAATCACATCTGCAAAATAAACGTGGTTTTCAGACACGTGTGAATCACATCTGAAAAATAAACGTGGTTTTCAGACACGTGTGAATCACATCTGCAAAATAAACGTGGTTTTCAGACACGTGTGAATCACATCTGAAAAATAAACGTGGTTTTCAGACACGTGTGAATCACATCTGCAAAATAAACGTGGTTTTCAGACACGTGTGAATCACATCTGAAAAATAAACGTGGTTTTCAGACACGTGTGAATCACATCTGAAAAATAAACGTGGTTTTCAGACACGTGTGAATCACATCTGAAAAATAAACGTGGTTTTCAGACACGTGTGAATCACATCTGAAAAATAAACGTGGTTTTCAGACACGTGTGAATCACATCTGAAAAATAAACGTGGTTTTCAGACACGTGTGAATCACATCTGAAAAATAAACGTGGTTTTCAGACACGTGTGAATCACATCTGAAAAAAATAAACGTGGTTTTCAGACACGTGTGAATCACATCTGCAAAATAAACGTGGTTTTCAGACACGTGTGAATCACATCTGAAAAATAAACGTGGTTTTCAGACACGTGTGAATCACATCTGAAAAATAAACGTGGTTTTCAGACACGTGTGAATCACATCTGAAAAATAAACGTGGTTTTCAGACACGTGTGAATCACATCTGAAAAATAAACGTGGTTTTCAGACACGTGTGAATCACATCTGAAAAATAAACGTGGTTTTCAGACACGTGTGAATCACATCTGAAAAATAAACGTGGTTTTCAGACACGTGTGAATCACATCTGAAAAATAAACGTGGTTTTCAGACACGTGTGAATCACATCTGAAAAATAAACGTGGTTTTCAGACACGTGTGAATCACATCTGAAAAATAAACGTGGTTTTCAGACACGTGTGAATCACATCTGAAAAATAAACGTGGTTTTCAGACACGTGTGAATCACATCTGAAAAATAAACGTGGTTTTCAGACACGTGTGAATCACATCTGAAAAATAAACGTGGTTTTCAGACACGTGTGAATCACATCTGAAAAATAAACGTGGTTTTCAGACACGTGTGAATCACATCTGAAAAATAAACGTGGTTTTCAGACACGTGTGAATCACATCTGAAAAATAAACGTGGTTTTCAGACACGTGTGAATCACATCTGAAAAATAAACGTGGTTTTCAGACACGTGTGAATCACATCTGAAAAATAAACGTGGTTTTCAGACACGTGTGAATCACATCTGAAAAATAAACGTGGTTTTCAGACACGTGTGAATCACATCTGAAAAATAAACGTGGTTTTCAGACACGTGTGAATCACATCTGAAAAATAAACGTGGTTTTCAGACACGTGTGAATCACATCTGAAAAATAAACGTGGTTTTCAGACACGTGTGAATCACATCTGAAAAATAAACGTGGTTTTCAGACACGTGTGAATCACATCTGAAAAATAAACGTGGTTTTCAGACACGTGTGAATCACATCTGCAAAATTTCGTGATTTGTTAACATGAGAAAAATCACACATTTTGCAACTGGCAGGATTATAATCTGGGTCTCCCACAGGAGAAGCCAATTTCTTGAGGGGGGGCTGCCTCATCACGTGACCATGAGCAACCATCACCCACTCCTGTCAGCTACACTTTCACATGTACATTTTTACATTTTAATGTCAATTAGGGCTGTCAAACTATTTTCTTTTAATGCAATCAAGTTCATTGCAGGATTTGCTGTGATTATTCACGTATATTTGCAAATTCATAATTTGCTCAAATTGAACTTTTGATTTTGTCCAAAGTAACAGTTAGCAAAATCAGGTAAATTGATAACAAAACACTTTCTTTAACCTCAAAGTCAACTTGTTTTGACATGGAATTGTTGTTCTGATCTGTATAGATCACGGATCTATTTGTTGTTCTGATCTGTATAGATTACGGAACTAATTGTTGTTCTGATCTGTATAGATTACGGAACTAATTGTTGTTCTGATCTGTATAGATTACGGAACTAATTGTTGTTCTGATCTGTATAGATTACGGAACTAATTGTTGTTCTGATCTGTATAGATTACGGAACTAATTGTTGTTCTGATCTGTATAGATTACGGAACTAATTGTTGTTCTGATCTGTATAGATTACGGAACTAATTGTTGTTCTGATCTGTATAGATTACGGATCTAATTGTTGTTCTGATCTGTATAGATTACGGATCTGGGATGTTTTCAGTGTATTTTGACAGCTGTCAGACAATGCGATAATAAAAAGTATGCACAAAAAATTAGAAAAAGTTAACTTGAGTTAACTGATTACCTCGCTAATTGAACATGTTAAAAAGGATAAATAAGGACACGCGGGGCGCTAGCTTCTCTGTTCTTTTTACTGGGTTTCGGCTCCTGCAGCACTAACACAATCCGAATGGATTGCTCAGAAATAAGAAATCAGTATTTTTTACACTCTTGAGTCATTATACTCAAGTAGGCAAAGTTACCTTTTTACAGAATTTGCAATTCCATATGTGGAAACTCCATCTTTTCACATGTGAGGAGAACTATTTCACTGCCAAATTGGAACGTACAATTCCACATGTGAAAGTGAGATTTTCTTACATTTGAAACTGCAAATGTGATTTTTAAATGTGATTGTCACGCCCTGGTCTAGGTATTTTTGTGTTTTTCTTCATGTATTGGGTCAGGCCAGGGTGTGGCATGGAGTTTTTCTATTGTGGTGTGTTTTGTCTGGGGGTTTTGGTGTGTATGTTAGTGGGATTGTAGCTTAGTAGGGTGTTCTAGGAAAGTCTATGGCTGTCTGGAGTGGTTCTCAATCAGAGGCAGGTGGTTATCGTTGTCTCTGATTGGGAACCATATTTAGGCAGCCATATTCTTTGGTTGTATTGTGGGTGATTGTCCTTACTGTCCTGATTCTGTGTTAGTTTACACCAGTTTAGGCTGTTTCGGTTTTCATTACGTTTATTGTTTTGTAGTGCATGCGTTTTGATTCGTGTTATGTTGTTTTATTAAACATGGATCGAAATCTACACGCTGCAGTTTGGTCCGACTCTCCTTCACCATTAGAAAACCGTTACAGAATCACCCACCACAAACGGACCAAGCAGCGTGTCAACAGGCAGGAGCAGCCCAAGGAGGAGAAGCGCTATAAGGATTTCTGGACATGGGAGGAAATCCTAAACGGAGAAGGACCCTGGGCTCAGGCTGGAGAATATCGCCGCCCCAAGGAGGAACTGGAGGCGGTGAAAGCTGAGAGGCGCAGATATGAGGAGGCAGCACGGCGACGCGGACGTAAGCCTGAGAATCGGCCGCAAAAATTTCTTGGGGGGCGGCTAAGGGAGAGTGTGGCAGAGTCAGGAGTCAGACCTGAGCCAACTCTCCCTGTTTATCGTGAGGAGCCAAGGAGGAGACCAGAACCAGAGCCGGTGTTGGAGGTGAGCGAAACAGAGACTGTGAAGGAGTTAATGGGGAAATTGGAGGAGAGAGAAATGAGGGAGTTGCTGTGTTGGTGCTTTTTGCATGGAATTCGACCGACGGAACGTGTCGGGGATTTGATGGCACCTGGGTTAGCGCTCCATACTCGTCCTGAGGTGCGTGTTAGTCGGCTGGTGAAGTTGGTGCCAGCCTCACGCACCAGGCCTCCTGTGCACATCCCTAGCCTTACACGTCCTGTGCCAACACTGCTCTCAAGATCTCCAGTACGCCTTCACGGTCTAGCCCATCCTGTGCCACCTCCACACTCTAGTCCTCCGGTAGCAGCTCCCCGCACCAGGCTTCCTGTGCGTGTCCTCGATCCAGTACCACCGGTTCCAGCACCACGCACCAGGCCTTCAGTGCGCCTCGCCTGTTCAGCGCAGCCAGAGCCTGTCTCCTCTCCTGCGCTGCCGGAGCCTCCCGCTTGTTTAGCGCGGCCTGAGCCTGTCTCCTCTCCTGCGCTGCCGGAGTCTCCCGCCTGTTTAGCGCTGTCGGAGCCTTTCTCTTCTCCTGCGCTGCCGGAGTCTCCAGTCTGCCCAGCGCCGCCAGTGCTCCCAGTCTGCCCAGCGCCGCCAGTCTGCCCAGCGCTGCCAGTCTGCCCAGCGTCGCCAGTCTGCCCAGCGCCGCCAGTCTGCCCAGCGCCGCCAGTGCTCCCAGTCTGCCCAGCGCCGCCAGTGCTCCCAGTCTGCCCAGCGCCGCCAGTGCTCCCAGTCTGCCCAGCGCCGCCAGTCTGCTCAGCGCTGTCAGTCTGCCCAGCGTCGCCAGTGCTCCCAGTCTGCCCAGCGCCGCCAGTCTGCCAGACTCTTCCAGATCTGCCAGTCAACCAGACTCTTCCAGATCTGCCAGTCAGCCAGACTCTTCCAGATCTGCCAGTCAGCCAGACTCTTCCAGATCTGCCAGTCAACCAGACTCTTCCAGATCTGCCAGTCAGCCAGACTCTTCCGGATCTGCCAGTCAGCCAGACTCTTCCGGATCTGCCAGTCAGCCAGACTCTTCCGGATCTGCCAGTCAGCCAGACTCTTCCGGATCT
The DNA here is from genome assembly GCF_034236695.1 of Oncorhynchus nerka. NCBI lineage: Eukaryota > Metazoa > Chordata > Actinopteri > Salmoniformes > Salmonidae > Oncorhynchus > Oncorhynchus nerka. The sequence goes on from NC_088396.1 coordinate 43,556,452, forward strand.
GCCAGTCAGCCAGACTCTTCCGGATCTGCCAGTCAGCCAGACTCTTCCGGATCTGCCAGTCAGCCAGACTCTTCCGGATCTGCCAGTCAGCCAGACTCTTCCGGATCTGTCAGTCAGCCAGACTCTTCCGGATCTGCCAGTCAGCCAGACTCTTCCGGATCTGTCAGTCAGCCAGACTCTTCCGGATCTGCCAGTCAGCCAGGATCTGCCAGTCAGCCAGGATCTTCCAGAGGTGCCAGGATCCGCCAGTAGCGCCAGTCGGCCAGGATCCGCCAGTAGCACCAGTCGGCCAGGATCTGCCAGTCAGCCAGGATCTGCTGAGACCACCAGCCAGCCAGGATCTGGTAGATCTATCTACCTGCCTGAGCTTCCTCTCACTCCCGAGCTTCCTCTCACTCCCGAGCTTCCTCTCACTCCCTTTCTCTCACTCCCGAGCTTTCTCTCAGTCCCGAGCTGTCCTTCAGTCCCGATCTGCTCCTCAGTCCAGTGGGGTTCTGGGTGAGGACTACTAGGCCATGGTCGGCGGCGAGGGTGGACTATCCAGGGACGCGAGGAGAGGGAACTAAGACATTTATTGAGTGGGGTCCACGTCCCGCGCCGGAACCGCCACCATGGACAGACGCCCACCCGGACCCTCCCTATTTGTTTTGAGGTGTGTTCGGGAGTCCGCACCTTAGGGGGGGGGGGTTCTGTCACGCCCTGGTCTAGGTATTTTTGTGTTTTTCTTCATGTATTGGGTCAGGCCAGGGTGTGGCATGGAGTTTTTCTATTGTGGTGTGTTTTGTCTGGGGGTTTTGGTGTGTATGTTAGTGGGATTGTAGCTTAGTAGGGTGTTCTAGGAAAGTCTATGGCTGTCTGGAGTGGTTCTCAATCAGAGGCAGGTGGTTATCGTTGTCTCTGATTGGGAACCATATTTAGGCAGCCATATTCTTTGGTTGTATTGTGGGTGATTGTCCTTACTGTCTTGATGTCCTGATTCTGTGTTAGTTTACACCAGTTTAGGCTGTTTCGGTTTTCATTACGTTTATTGTTTTGTAGTGCATGTGTTTTGATTCGTGTTATGTTGTTTTATTAAACATGGATCGAAATCTACACGCTGCAGTTTGGTCCGACTCTCCTTCACCATTAGAAAACCGTTACAGTGATAGTTTTTTTGCATGTGAAATGCAATTACATATGTGAAAGTGAGATAGGCAGTTTCACAACTTGCTTTTGAAAATCTCACTTTCACATTTGCAGTTAAGAAAGCAAGAAAACTCCACATGTGAAAGTGAGATTTTCAAAAGAATGTTGTGAAACTGCCTATCCAATTTTCGCATGGGAGAGTTAACATGTGAAACTGCAAATTTTACATGAGTAACTGCAATTCACATGATGTGAAAACATGTTTTTCTTCTCACGTGTGAAAGGTGGTGTTAAAATGTGAAAACGTGAAATTTAAACTCAACATGTGAAAACAACACCCTCACACTGTCACTGGGTTCTTTCCATCACAGAGAGCTAGTACATATAATAGTGTGTGTGTGTGTGTGTGCTTGCGTACATGCAGGCGTGTGTGTTGAGGGGATTTGCCGATGTGCTCCTCACAATGCCCTATTTCACCCCTCTGGTTAACCGTTGGTGTGGTTAATGTTTAGAAAGCGGAGAGGGAACGAAACACGGTTGGTGTCTGCATTGGTGAACAACAGTGGGGAGAGTAGGACTTAAAGAGGATGAGGCAAACTACAGTTAAATTCCCATCAACCGCCTGGTGAATTTGAATCTGAAAACGCCAGATTAAAAAAGGCACACTTTCTGTCAGGAGCCACGGCAGCCACTCTCTTCTTGGGGGTGCCTTATCAAAATAGTGCCTGACACCTATCACTTTCCTCTCATTAGCGACAACTTCATGACTGCTCATGGCATAGAGAGAGAAGGGTTAGGAGCTGAACGTAATAATACCATCCGTCTCAAAGCCGCTCCTTCCCTGCTTTGCTTTTCTGCATATTTAGCGCTCCTCTCCTCCCCATGTCACCTGTGGTTAAAGCACCTCTGTGACTCTCGTGGCACCTGACCAGCTTCACTTATTTAACTTTTTCTTCTTTCTAGAGAAGTGAAGAACAAAATAAACTTTCCAGCCAGCTGAGCTCCCGAGGTCGTCATGGAAACCATCGCTTCAGAGAGAGGAATGTTGGATGAGGAAGGTTGGTTTCTGCGGCTCGGGTTTCCAGGGTGGTACCAGGAGCAGAGAGGAGCAGAGAGGAGCTGTGAGGAGCAGAGAGGAGCTGTGAGGAGCAGAGAGGAGCAGAGAGGAGCTGTGAGGAGCAGAGAGGAGCAGAGAGGAGCTGTGAGGAGCTGTGAGGAGCAGAGAGGAGCTGTGAGGAGCTGAGAGGAGCAGAGAGGAGCTGAGAGGAGCAGAGAGGAGCTGTGAGGAGCAGAGAAGAGCTGTGAGGAGCAGAGAGGAGCTGTGAGGAGCTGTGAGGAGCAGAGAGGAGCAGAGAGGAGCTGTGAGGAGCTGTGAGGAGCAGAGAGGAGCAGAGAGGAGCAGAGGGGAGCTGTGAGGAGCTGTGAGGAGCAGAGGGGAGCTGTGAGGAGCTGAGAGGAGCAGAGAGGAGCTGTGAGGAGCTGTGAAGAGCTGTGAGGAGCAGAGGAGCTGTGAGGAGCAGAGAGGAGCTGTGAGGAGCAGAGAGGAGCTGTGAGGAGCAGAGAGGAGCTGTGAGGAGCTGTGAGGAGCAGAGAGGAGCAGAGGGGAGCTGAGAGGAGCTGTGAGGAGCTGAGAGGAGCTGAGAGGAGCTGAGAGGAGCTGTGAGGAGCAGAGAGGAGCTGTGAGGAGCTGAGAGGAGCTGAGAGGAGCTGAGAAAAGGGAGGTGAGAGGAGCTGTGAGGAGCTGAGAGGAGCAGAGAGGAGCTGAGAGGAGCAGAGGGGAGCAGAGGGGAGCAGTGAGGAGCTGTGAGGAGCTGTGAGGAGCTGTGAGGAGCAGAGAGGAGCTGTGAGGAGCAGAGAGGAGCTGTGAGGAGCAGAGAGGAGCAGAGAGGAGCTGTGAGGAGCAGAGAGGAGCAGAGAGGAGCAGAGAGGAGCTGTGAGGAGCAGTGAGGAGCAGTGAGGAGCAGAGAGGAGCAGAGAGGAGCAGAGAGGAGCTGTGAGGAGCTGAGAGGAGCTGAGAAAAGGGAGGTGTGAGGAGCTGTGAGGAGCTTTGAGGAGCAGAGAGGAGCTGTGAGGAGCTGTGAGGAGCAGAGAGGAGCTGAGAGGAGCTGAGAGGAGCTGTGAGGAGCAGAGAAGAGCTGTGAGGAGCAGAGGGGAGCTGTGAGGAGCTGTGAGGAGCAGAGAGGAGCAGAGAGGAGCTGTGAGGAGCTGTGAGGAGCAGAGAGGAGCAGAGAGGAGCTGTGAGGAGCTGTGAGGAGCAGAGAGGAGCAGAGAGGAGCAGAGGGGAGCTGTGAGGAGCTGAGAGGAGCAGAGGGGAGCTGTGAGGAGCTGAGAGGAGCAGAGAGGAGCTGTGAGGAGCTGTGAAGAGCTGTGAGGAGCAGAGGAGCTGTGAGGAGCAGAGAGGAGCTGTGAGGAGCAGAGAGGAGCTGTGAGGAGCAGAGAGGAGCTGTGAGGAGCTGTGAGGAGCAGAGAGGAGCAGAGGGGAGCTGAGAGGAGCTGTGAGGAGCTGAGAGGAGCTGAGAGGAGCTGAGAGGAGCTGTGAGGAGCAGAGAGGAGCTGTGAGGAGCTGAGAGGAGCTGAGAGGAGCTGAGAAAAGGGAGGTGAGAGGAGCTGTGAGGAGCTGAGAGGAGCAGAGAGGAGCTGAGAGGAGCAGAGGGGAGCAGAGGGGAGCAGTGAGGAGCTGTGAGGAGCTGAGAAGAGCTGTGAGGAGCAGAGAGGAGCTGTGAGGAGCAGAGAGGAGCAGAGAGGAGCTGTGAGGAGCAGAGAGGAGCAGAGAGGAGCAGAGAGGAGCTGTGAGGAGCAGTGAGGAGCAGAGAGGAGCAGAGAGGAGCAGAGAGGAGCTGTGAGGAGCTGAGAGGAGCTGAGAAAAGGGAGGTGTGAGGAGCTGTGAGGAGCTGTGAGGAGCTTTGAGGAGCAGAGAGGAGCTGTGAGGAGCTGTGAGGAGCAGAGAGGAGCTGAGAGGAGCAGAGGGGAGCAGAGGGGAGCAGTGAGGAGCAGAGAGGAGCTGTGAGGAGCTGAGAGGAGCAGAGAGGAGCAGAGAGGAGCAGTGAGGAGCTGTGAGGAGCAGAGAGGAGCTGTGAGGAGCAGAGAGGAGCAGAGAGGAGCTGTGAGGAGCTGTGAGGAGCAGAGAGGAGCTGTGAGGAGCTGTGAGGAGCAGAGAGGAGCTGTGAGGAGCAGAGAGGAGCAGAGAGGAGCTGTGAGGAGCTGTGAGGAGCAGAGAGGAGCAGAGGGGAGCTGAGAGGAGCAGAGAGGAGCTGTGAGGAGCTGTGAGGAGCTGTGAGGAGCAGAGAGGAGCTGTGAGGAGCAGAGAGGAGCTGAGAGGAGCTGAGAGGAGCTGTGAGGAGCTGAGAGGAGCTGTGAGGAGCTGTGAGGAGCAGAGAGGAGCTGAGAGGAGCAGAGAGGAGCTGAGAGGAGCAGAGAGGAGCAGAGGGGAGCTGAGAGGAGCTGAGAGGAGCTGTGAGGAGCTGTGAGGAGCTGAGAGGAGCTGTGAGGAGCAGAGAGGAGCTGTGAGGAGCAGAGAGGAGCTGAGAGGAGCAGAGAGGAGCAGAGGGGAGCAGAGGGGAGCAGTGAGGAGCTGTGAGGAGCTGAGAGGAGCAGAGAGGAGCTGTGAGGAGCTGTGAAGAGCTGTGAGGAGCTGTGAGGAGCTGTGAGGAACTGAGAGGAGCTGAGAGGAGCTGAGAAAAGGGAGGTGTGAGGAGCTGAGAGGAGCTGAGAGGAGCTGAGAAAAGGGAGGTGTGGAGCTTATAGGACAGGATCAATATTGCCTGTCCATAACTTTATTACAGGTTACACATCTTTAAACAGCCAATCAAAGAGGTACTAATCAACCTTGTTCCTGTTAAGGGCAGTACATTCGTCAGAGGTGAAACACTGACACCATAGCATAGAGATACTGGCCACTAAGGGAAAGAGGAAGATTACCCCCAACAAATGTTCATTGTCCTAAGGTGCTTGCACACCACGACGAATGTTCTTCTGCCGATCATCTGGCGTTTATCTGACATTTGTAATATGTTGAATGTATGGTGTGTTTTGGGGACCACCCACCGATAGCACCTGACGGCCTATGTTTTCTAGTGTTGTCTAGAGACATTTCTACTCTGAGACAATCAGAGAGCATGGACCACATGGACACTTCTGCTAGAAAGAGAGTGAAAGAAAGAAACAACGACAGCAAAACAATAAAAAATAGGGTGCACTTTCCGGTACGCCATATATAATTTAACTAGCTTGCTAGCTAACTAGGGCCAGGACAGCTCTGGCTTTAAGACATAGGGGACACATTATATTAGTAGTAGTAGGTAGCTAAGACACCACAAGGTAGCAACATGATTTTGATGGAAATGGTGCAGCCGAAGACCAGGAAGACGTCTTCATCTCTATGGTGGAGAAGAGAATTGACAGAGAGACACCAAATCTCTCTGACACAGGCAGCGGATTGCAAGCCATCTGGGTGTTCGGGTAAGTCCATTTCTATCCTTGTTGAACTTGCTATAATAACGTTTTTATCCTTGTAAGGACACAGTCTTCTCTCAAAACACTAACTTCTCAATCCTATAACCCACTGCATACTGGAAGTTTAAACTATTTTTCTGTGCCAGTGTTGTGTTGTTCAGCACCCCCCCCACCTCTTTCCTGTTTAAATGTGGATCCTCTTTGTTCAGACATAAAAGAAGCATGAGTAATTAGCAGAAAGACATTGTTCTCTTCCTGGCTAATTGGTCTGTTCCTCCCCTGAGAGACAGAGATCCTCAGCCATGACCCATGATGCCTCTCCATTTCCACTGAGATCCATGCATTAACAAGTCATGTCTAACACACAGGCATAAAGGTAAACATAGTCTTACATAGATTGGAAAGCTGCCGTGGTCATACCACTCTTAAAAGGGGGGAGACACTCTAGACCAAAACTGTTATAGACCTATATCTATCCTGCCATAACTTTCTAAAATCTTCGAAAGCCAAGTTAACAAACAGATCACCGACCATTTCGAATCCCACCGTACCTTCTCCACTATGCAATCTGGTTTCCGAGCTGGTCATGGGTGCACCTCAGCCACGCTCAAGGTCCTAAACGATATCATAACCGCCATCGATAAAAGACAGTACTGTGCAGCCATCTTCATCAACCTGGCCAAGGCTTTTGACTATGTCAATCACCACATTCTTATCGGCAGACTCAATAGTCTTGGCTTCTCAAATGACTGCCTCGCCTGGTTCACCAACTACTTCTCAGATAGAGTTCAGTGTGTCAAATCGGAGGGCCTGTTGTCCGGACCTCTGGCAGTCTCTATGGGGGTGCCACAGGGTTAAATTCTCGGGCCGACTCTCTTCTCTGTATACATCAATGATGTCGCTATTGCTGCTGGTGATTCTCTGATCCACCTCTACGCAGACGACACCATTCTGTATACCTCTGGCCCTTCTTTGGACACTATTCTAACAAACCTCCAAATGAGCTTCAATGCCATACAACTCTCCGACCGTGGCCTCCAACTGCTTTTAAAAGATAGTAAAATTAAGTGCATGCTCTTCAACCAATTGCTTCCCGCACCCTCCCGCCTGACTAGCATCACTACTCTGGACGGTTAGAATATGTGGACAACTACAAATACCTAGGTGTCTGGTTAGACTGTAAACTCTCCTTCCAGACTCACATTAAGCATTTCCAATCCAAAATTAACTCTAGAATCGGCTTCCTATTTCATAACAAAGCCTCCTTCATTCATACTGCCAAACATACCCTCGTAAAACTTACTATCCTACCGATCCTTGACTTCGGCAATGTCATTTTCAAAATAGCCTCCAACAATCTACTCAGCAAACTGGATGTAGTCTATCACAGTGACATTTGTTTTGTCACCAAAGCCCCATATGCTACCCACCACTGTGACCTGTATGCTCTTGTTGGCTGGCCCTCACTACATATTCGTCGCCAAACCCATTGGCTCCAGGTCATCTATACGTCTTTGCTTGGTAAAGCTCCACCTTATCTCAGCTCAGTGGTCACCATAGCAACACCCACCCGTAGCACACGCTCCAGCAGGTTTATTTCACTGGTCACCCCCAAAGCCAACACTTCCTTCGGCCGCCTTTCCTTCCAGTTCTCTGCTGCCAATGACTGGAACGAATTGAAAACATCACTGAAGCTGGAGTCTTATATCTCCCTCATTAACTTTAAGCATCAGCTGTCAGAGCAGCTTACCGATCACTGTATCTGTACACAGCCAATCTGTAAATAGCACACTAGACTACCTCATCCCCATATTGTTACTTATCCTCTTGCTATTTTGCACCCCAGTATCTCTACTTGCACATCATCTTCTGCACATCTATCACTCCAGTGTTTAATCGCTAATTTGTCATTATTTAGCCTCTATGGCCTATTTATTATCTTACCTCCCTACTCTTCTACATTTGCACACACTGTACATAGATTTTTCTATTGTGTTATTGACTGTATGTTTGTTTATGTGTAACTGTGTTGTTGTTTTTGCCACACTGCTTTGCTTTATCTTGGCCAGGTTGCAGTTGTAAATGAGAACTTGTTCTCAACTGGCCTACCTGGTTAAATAAAGTTGAAATACATTTTTTAAATAAAATAGGCTATGTGTGTTGAATCACTATGGAGTTGTTCCATGTCATTTCATCAAGTCATGACACCATCTCAGATTGTTACGAAATCGTTTCTGTAGTTAGAAAGAGATAAGATACAGTGCCTTGCGAAAGTATTCGGCCCCCTTGAACTTTGCGACATTTTGCCACATTTCAGGCTTCAAACATAAAGATATAAAACTGTATTTTTTAGTGAAGAATCAACAACAAGTGGGACACAATCATGAAGTGGAACGACATTTATTGGATATTTCAAACTTTTTTAACAAATAAAAAACTGCAAAATTGGGCGTGCAAAATGATTCAGCCCCCTTAAGTTAATACTTTGTAGCGCCACCTTTTGCTGCGATTACAGCTGTAAGTCGCTTGGGGTATGTCTCTATCAGTTTTGCACATCGAGAGACTGAAATTGTTTCCCATTCCTCCTTGCAAAGCTCGAGCTCAGTGAGGTTGGATGGAGAGCATTTGTGAACAGCAATTTTCAGTTCTTTCCACAGATTCTCGATTGGATTCAGGTGGCGCTACAAAGTATTAACTTAAGGGGGCTGAATAATTTTGCATGCCCAATTTTTCAGTTTTTGATTTGATAAAAAAGTTTGAAATATCCAATAAATGTCATTCCACTTCATGATTGTGTCCCACTTGTTGTTGATTATTCACAAAAAAATACAGTTTTATATCTTTATGTTTGAAGCCTGAAATGTGGCAAAAGGTCGCAAAGTTCAAGGGGGCCGAATACTTTCGCAAGGCACTGTAAGCATTACAGAAACATTATTTTGTTGAACCATAATTTGATCCATGAGAAATTAAGCTAATTGATTGCACCCAAATTGGGCCATTCAGGGGTACGAGGGTGGCTTTTGACAATTCTTTGGGATTCCTCATGTCTTACTAATTGTTTAAAAAAAAGTTTGGTCCAAATTGGATGTTATGTACTATATTTAATTACATTTTATATGAATCCTATAAATTAAAAGTGCCAATTCGGGTGTAATCAAGTAGCTTAATTATATTTCAACAAGATAATGTTGCAGGAATGCTAATCGTATCTGTTTCTAACAACAGAAACGATTTCAGAACATTTGGTGGGTGTCAATCCTCTTTGTAGTGCTTTTTTGAGGTGGAACGAAACTATAGTGAGTGGAGTGGAAAGGAGGGATGGAGTTGGTGAGGAGCAAACTGGCCTGCCTGCATGCCTGGAAGCAGACCTACTCTCCTGAGAGAGAAATCCACATGGCTAGCTAGGGGAGGAAGCGGGAGAGATGGGGGAGGTAGAGGGGAGAGATGGATGGTTTCCTATAGGTCCTCTCAGCCAGGTAATGAAGGGATGGATGATACAATGAGGTGGGGAGGATGGATGGAAGATGCAGGAAACGTAACAGGGTCACAGGGGAGAATTACACTTTGAGGCCAGTCACAGTGGTCAGGTCAAGCCCAGGGCCTGTAGCTCCATCGCCACCTTGAACTGGGAGAAGTGAAGGAGACAAAGCACCATCATAATGACTTTCTCAAAGGGCGAGCCAAGCTTCCTCTACCTCCCTCCAACTCCCTGGGTCCAACAGCCTCATTCATTTCACCCATTCCTCAATGCTGGATCCAGCAGTGGCTGCCTTAGCGCCGTGGAGGGGGGCGGATGGAGGAGCTTTTGTCTCTCCTTTCCTTTCTTTTCCGTTTGTCTTTCTTTTTTGGTTGTTTTGCGGTTGGGTTAGAAAGGGCAACGCCAATAACAAAGGAGGTGCAAATGGTGTCCTATTTTGCCTTTGTTGGTGAAAAAAGAAAGAATTACAGGGGAGGGAGAAAGGGAGGGAAGGGGGAGGAAATCTCCCAAAGAAAGACAGCGGCGGTGCTGTCGCTAGCTATCGCGTGGCTGAAGCGTCAACACTGGCTAGGTCGGTCACGCGGTTTGCCCAATTATAGAACAGCGGTGACAAGCCAGGGGCGAAGATGGAAACTCAGCTCTCCACCATAATAAATCATAGACAGATAGCTCCTCTTAAGGTGAAGAGCCAGCCACATTTATGGAATTTGGAAAGTCAGACAATTACATTACGGACGGAGATCAGGGAATATGTGACCATTGGAGAAGGAGAGAAGTTCTCAGATCAGTGACCGGATGACAGTTTATCGATCATTACACATCTCACTTACAGTGAAACTGAAACACTTACAGTAGGCTATGGTTGACTTGAATTCATTGCATGCTGCTATTGATTGTTTAAGTTCCCATCATTTTTTCCTGAACCAATTATAACCCCAGTTTGTGCTATAAATTATTATTGTTTCTTCATTAGCAATACTCTCACTCTGTCCCAAATCCAGCTTGTTCTCAGTCAAGTCAGACATGTACAGACAGTCACAATATACACTGAGTGTTCAAAACATTAGGAACACCTTCCTAATATTGAGTTGCAGCCTCAGGGATGTTGGCCCATGTTGACTCCAATGCTTCCCATAGTTGTGTCAAGTTGGCTGGATGTCCTTTACGTGGTGGACCATTCTTGATACACACGAGAAACTGTTGAGCGTGAAAAACCCAGTTCTTGACACAAACTGGTATGCCTGGTACCTACTACCATACCCCATTCAAAGGCACTTCAATCTTTTGTCTTGCCCATTCAGCCTCTGAATGGCACACATACACAATCCATGTCTCAATTGTCTCAAGGCTTAAAAATGATTCTTCAACCTGTCTCCTCCCCTTCATCTACACTGATTGAAGTGGATTTAACAAGTGACATCAATAAGGGATCATAACTTTCACCTGGATTCACCTGGTCAGTCTGCCATGGAAAGGGCAGGTGTTCATAATGTTTTGTGCACTCAGTGTATATCAGGGAATGTATACTTCACATGTGCATAATGTTGTATTCATTATATTACTGCATGTTACACTGAGGAATAAATAAGTACATTTTCCTGCTTCTAATTGTCTTAACTGCAGGAGGCTAGTGTAAAATGACACTGTGTGATTTATGGGCGGTTGAGGTGTGTGAACACGGTCTCTATTGCTGGAGGGTGTGTGTATGTTTGTGTGTCTGTGTGCGCATGTGTTTCTTGATTGCCTCCCTGTAGTGTGTGTGTGTGTGTGTGTGTTTGCGCACATCTGTGTGTGCTTTTTCCACGCAGCACACTGCCTGCATTCTTCACCCTGACAGGAGAGATGAGCTCTGTTCCTGTGGAAGCTCTCATTACTGCCAGCGAAAGAAACAATGGGTCGGTTTGAAACAATGCTGTGTGCCCCCGAGCTGTGGCCTACATGGGTGCCAGAGATCCACAGGAATAAATCACTATGACTGGGCCGGGGGAGCAGCAGGCTTCTCTCTCTCTCTCTCTCTCTGCTGTTGTTCTGCTGGTGTATTTAACACAAAAATACAGCTTACATTACATACAGCTCTCATTCTAGTTCGTTAGCAGGAAAACTAATTTTCAAAGGGCAGAGGAGGAACGAACCAATGTGTATAAACCTTGGATTGCTGATGCTATGTGTTGGCCAATTAGAGGCTTTGATATATAAATCATTGGGAGGAACTCACAGTGTGTGGAGGGAGAAACGTTGTTCTGTTCACACCTCTGTATTGGGTTCAGAGAAAAGCCTGCAGTCTGAGTACACTATTAGCTTGGCACAGTCATTACTGTAGGTTCTGGGAACTCATTGATGCTAATCTGAAAATTGGTGCCTTACCTTGAAATGAGGCTTTCCAGATGAACAGATTAAGGCCAGCTCATTTCACTCTGAATTCTGCTTGTGTCCTGCATTTCACAAACAGCACATCAGTGTTTTTAATGTGATGTGCCAAACGGCTGGTATTTCTGAAAGGGACTAACATTATATTGGCCCTTGACCAATATTGGATCCCTCTTATTCGTTAAGTATTTTGTCATAATATCAGAAGATGAAATGCCTCTGAATGTGAATATCTTAACTTGAATTCCTACAGCCTATGGATACAGTAACTCCTCAACGCAAATGATAAAAATCACAGTTCTGACTCTACAGCAGAATGAGAGAGAGACAGATATTAGAGAGAAGAAGAAGAAGAAGAAGAAAGAATGACAGGGGGAAAAAGTGTGATAATTAGTGTTAATCTGATACCATTGCCTAGCAACAGAGGATGGGCTGCAATGATGGAGTAATGAGGCTCTATTTTTATCTTCGCCGTCTCTCCCTTCGCCCCTACCCTGAGATCTCATCCATCCCCACCCTCAGCCCCCACCCTGAGATCTCCTCCACCCCCACCCTCAGCCCCCACCCACAAATCTCTCTCCACCCCCACCCCCACCCACAAATCTCTCTCCACCCCCTGCCCCCCACCCTCAGATTTCCTCCGCCAGGTAAAGGTAAATAGATGAATGACTGGATGGCTAATACGACGAGGAGAAGAACAGGATGCTATGCTGATGATGATACATTTTGTATTCATTCCCACCGTAGAACAGGAAACAGAGTGAATTAGGTATTGCTGCTTGATGAACTTAAACAAGCAGTCAGATCAGCCTTCCTGATTGAACATTCAGATCAGCCTTCCTGATTGAACATTCAGATCAGCCTTCCTGATTGAACATTCAGATCAGCCTTCCTGATTGAACATTCAGATCAGCCTTCCTGATTGAACATTCGTAAACTACATTACAACTTCCTGTGTGTATGTGTGAGTGAGAGAGAGCGAGACAGAGAGATTCAGAGAGAGAGAGACAGAGAGAGAGAGTGAGTGTGAGAGAGAGATACAGAGAGAAAGAGAGCGAGCGAGTGAGTGAGTGTGAGAGAGAGATACAGAGAGAAAGAGAGCGAGCGAGTGAGTGAGTGTGAGAGAGAGATACAGAGAGAAAGAGAGCGAGCGAGTGAGTGAGTGTGAGAGAGACAGAGAGACAGAGAGGCAGAGAGACAGAGACAGAGAGAGAGACAGAGAGACAGAGAGAGACAGAGAGACAGAGAGACAGACAGACAGACAGACAGACAGACAGACAGACAGACAGACAGACAGACAGACAGACAGACAGACAGACAGACAGACAGACAGACAGACAGACAGACAGACAGACAGACAGACAGACAGACAGACAGACAGACAGATCTCATTCTAAAGGGGAAGCCACGCCTCATGTTTATGTTTTACTCCAGAGCCATATTAATCTACATCTAAATCATTTGTATGGACTCTAAACATGTTGTTCCTTCACAAAGCAGCAGAGTTCAATAAATATGTAGAGAAATGTAAAGAGCTTTTTAAATTACACTAACATAGGTTACTAACGTGTGATCCATGCCGGTTTATTAGAAAAACTTACTTTGCATCTGAGGATTATAATTTTTTACATTTTGGCTCAATAGAAAAGGGCTGACTTCCATAAATTGTTGTTCATGTTAGTAAGACCGATGAGTAAAACATAAATTAACATGCGGTTCTCCATTTCCATACAGATTGCATTAGAAAGCATGTGTGTGTGTTAAAGTGGCATTCAAGTATTTAGAAGAACAAAATGGATTGGCTCTCCTCAGTCTCTCTCCATGCATCCACACTCAACAACTGCTCTGAAGGAGAAAGCCAACATATTGTACATTGGTAAAAAATTATGCTGATATTGAAGTGCTGTGATGGCAATGTTGAAAATAATAGTTTTTTTGCTACAGCAGTATTGCCTTTGCTAGCAGGTTTTCTGTGCAGACCGAGGCACGGTGAAAATGCTGATGCACAGGTGAATTTGTGTGGGCAGCAGGCAGTCCCCCGCGTTTTCTTTTCTGTGGCGCCTTGCACACACACCTGCAATTAAAATGCTCCATCCCCTCAGAGAGAGACTCTAATTCACCACAAAAAAAACAAAAAAATGCTGACGAAACATAAAGTGTCCAATTGAATCACAGATGACGAATCACGATCATTAATACCGCGAGGTGCCGAGTTTGATATGTCAATTGGGTCATCTGAAACAGGGAGGGAGGCTATTAGACACTGCCTTCCTTCCAAATGGGACCCTATTCACTATGTAGTGCACTACATTTGACCAGAGCCCATAGTGCACCATTTATAATGCAGACTAGTGGTTAGTCACATGGAAAGACTGTATGCAAATCTACCACAGGGCTCTGAGATTATATTAATGATTAAAGAGAAAGTCATTTAATCAAAAAGGTGAGACCCAACCACAGCAAATAACGTGATATATCAATTAAACACTTCATACTGCCACCAGGACCAAATCAATTATCCTAGCTGGTATATAAAATGGAAATTGGGGTAATTTATTCTAGAATTAATTATGAATCAATAACGAATGGAAAAACATCAGTTTGTGATGTTGTATGGCCATTAGAAAAATATAACAAATGTAATTTAATTAAAGCATTTTAATACTGTGCTGTAATCTCAGTTAAACCAGAACAAAAATCTTGGGTAATTTGTTCAGATTACGTAGTCTGTCCACAAGAGATTAAGCTGTACTGTGACAGCATGATAAAACAACAAACACCTGGATTGTGTATTAGAGGGAATGTTGCTAATAGAAATATTCTGCAGTGATGGACAAGGTTCTCTACATTGGTACGCACTGCAAGACAATAATACCTGTTTTAGTGAGTGAAGTTTCAAGGTTCTTCTTCTGAAAAAAAGGTGCTATCTAGAACCTAAAAGGTTTCTTCGGCTGTCCACATAAGATACCCTTTGAAGAACCCTTGTTGGTTCCACGTAGAACCTTTTTGGCTCCAAGTAGAACCGTTATGGGTTCCATGCGCTACCCTTTATACAAAGGGTTCTACATGGAACCCAAAATGGTTCTACCTTTATCTTGGCCAGGTCGCAGTTGTAAATGAGAACTTGTTCTCAACTAGCCTACCTGGTTAAATAAAGGTGTTCTCAACTAGCCTACCTGGTTAAATAAAGGTGTTCTCAACTAGCCTCCCTGGTTAAATAAAGGTGTTCTCAACTGGCCTACCTGGTTAAATAAAGGTGAAATAAAATAAAATACCTGGAAGCAAAAAAGTGTTCTCTTATGGGGACAGCCGAAGAACCCTTTTGGAACCCTTTTTTCTAAGTGTCCTCTCAATCCCTTATTATGTGAGAGCATTCAACGTACAACTTTCAAACTGAATGTAATGTCCATATTATTCAAATAATACAGAATGAATATGGACTGTTTTCATGTGTTAACACTGTCAGCATTGCCATGTTTTTGTTTCTTAAAATGCCATTTTAAGTGTAACATAATACTCTGCACTTGCCTAAGACCATTCCAACTATTTCAGCAACCACCGAGTAACTTTAAAATAGCTTCCACATGCAGCAACATTTATTTCAAGTTCTTTACCTTTCCAGGTATAATTTATTCATTCACTCATTCAATTGTGATTGATCCATACAGTGGAATCCGAAATGATTGACATCCTTGATAAAGATGAGCAATAATGATTGTATAAAATAAATCATTCAAATAATGAGCTATAGTGTATGTTTAAAAAAAAAAAAGAAGGAAATTATAATATTTTACACTAATAAGAAATGCTCAGAGAAATAGATTTAGTTTAACAAGTAATATTTTTTTTCTCAAAAAGGTAGGGATCAAAATTATTGACACCCTTAAAGATTCTTATAAATAAAAGTCAAAAGTTTAGTATTTGGTCCCATATTCCTAGAACACAATGACTACATCAAGCATGTGACTACAATTTTGTTGGATGCATTGGCTGTTTTTTTTTTGGTTGTGTTTCAGCTTGGGAAATAATGTATTGTGTCATTTTGGAGTCACTTTTATTGTAAATAAGAATATAATATTTTTTCTAAACACTTCTACATTAATGTGGATGCTACCATGAATACGAATAATCCTAAATGAATCGGGAATAACGATGAGTGACAAAGTTAGAGGGTCAAGATTATACCCCCAAGACATGCTAACCTCTCACCATTACAATAACAGAGGAGTTTTCTTGGGGGTATGGTCTTTGACCTTCTGTAACTTTCCTCACTCATCATTATTCACGAGTCATTCGGGATTATCCATAGTCATGGTAGCATCATTAATGTAGAAGTTTCAGACCCCACTGTATATATATATGTTTCAGACTGGTGGTTATTTCTCTCTCCTCTCTGAGAGGAATAAAACACACCATTCGTAGAATACAGAAAATGATGTTCAGCTTGATCTGTGTGTGGTTGTTTACTTGTATGTCTTCTGGCAATAGAATCGCTATATGGAATATAACTTGGAATACCAGAGGAACGTGGGTAATTTTCCTAATGCAGTACTCGGTCTCTGAAGACCCCGCTGAAGACCCACTTCTCGAGCAAATGACAGTCGATCACAACAGCAGTTGTGGTTCTGGGAAACGGCATGAAGTTTAATTCTCACACGACTGCACTCCCTATGTTTTCACCCCCATACTGTACGTCTGTGCGAGGCCTTTTCATATCCTCAGAGATAGGTCCATCAGCAATGTTCATTATACTTCATTGCACACCAGGGCTGATTATCAGCTTTAATAACTAGCAATTACTGAGACACTGCTTTTGTGCTGCCCACGTGCAAAACAGAGGGACCTGATTGCACTCATCACAGCATCACACCACACATACCCACTGCCTGTCACTAATATTACATCTCTACTAGAAACTGCCTGTCACTAATATTACATCTCTACTAGAAACTGCCTGTCACTAATATTACATCTCTATTAAACTGCCTGTCACTAATATTACATCTCTATTAGAAACTGCCTGTCACTAATATTACATCTCTACTAGAAACTGCCTGTCATTAATATTACATCTCTATTAGAAACTGCCTGTCACTAATATTACATCTCTATTAGAAACTGCCTGTCACTAATATTACATCTCTATTAGAAACTGCCTGTCACTAATATTACATCTCTACTAGAAACTGCCTGTTACTAATATTACATCTCTATTAGAAACTGCCTGTCACTAATATTACATCTCTATTAGAAACTGCCTGTCACTAATATTACATCTCTATTAGAAACTGCCTGTCACTAATATTACATCTCTACTAGAAACATTCCCACTGCCTGTCACTAATATTACATCTCTACTAGAAACTGCCTGTCACTAATATTACATCTCTACTAGAAACATACCTACTGCCTGTCACTAATATTACATCTCTACTAGAAACTGCCTGTCACTAATATTACATCTCTACTAGAAACATACCTACTGCCTGTCACTAATATTACATCTCTACTAGAAACTGCCTGTCACTAATATTACATCTCTACTAGAAACATACCCACTGCCTGTCACTAATATTACATCTCTACTAGAAACTGCCTGTCACTAATATTACATCTCTACTAGAAACATACCCACTGCCTGTCACTAATATTACATCTCTATTAGAAACGGCCTGTCACTAATATTACATCTCTATTAGAAACTGCCTGTCACTAATATTACATCTCTACTAGAAACTGCCTGTCACTAATATTACATCTCTACTAGAAACTGCCTGTCACTAATATTACATCTCTACTAGAAACATACCTACTGCCTGTCACTAATATTACATCTCTACTAGAAACTGCCTGTCACTAATATTACATCTCTACTAGAAACATTCCCACTGCCTGTCACTAATATTACATCTCTACTAGAAACTGCCTGTCACTAATATTACATCTCTACTAGAAACATACACACTGCATGTCACTAATATTACATATTTACTACAAACTGCCTGTCACTAATATTACATCTCTACAAGAAACTCCAACATCTGTATGAGGGTGATCTATAGTCATAGAGTCATATCTCTATGGAGAGTCATATCTATAGTCATATCTCTCTGGAGATAGTAGTGAAGGAAATCTCTTTAGTATTGGATCTGATGGAGTTCAGTTATTTTCATCCAATGAGCCAAAGGCCAATACAGAATCCAAAGTGCTTGTTTTGGTCCTATAGGATCCTACCAAGCAACATGTTTAAATTATTTTGAAAACCTTATGCAGGTACAATTCTCATATCATAACATTTTTTAAATATATATTTTTTTTACCATACTGGGAGTCCCTTGTAGATTGTGACATGCAGTAAGAGCGGTTAAATTAATATGTGCTCATCAAACTTTAAAGTTTGGTGGATAGAAAGGTGAACATAAGGCCATCTGGCAAAGCCAGAGCTATTTTCAGAGCTGTTCTTCACACTTCAGCTCAGTGTAGGAGTTAATTGAAACAGTCTGAACACTTGTTAAGGGGTGAGAATGTTTTAATTTGTACATGATAATTTGATAGTGAACGTTCCAAATGAGAACTATCCCATACACCATAGCACCGCTTATGGAAATCAAATGTCAAATTATATTTGATAATTTATTGTTGTGTACGTGCAGATTTTGAAGTTCTAATTAAAGCGATAACATATGCGCTGTTAATTTGAAAATAAAGTGTGTAGCAAGACCAAGGATGGAACTTAAGGTTTTTGGGCACTGGCCAGACGATCTAGAAAAGCACTGGCCAGACGATCTAGAAAACCACTGGCCAGATGATTTAGAAAAGCACTGCCCAGTCGGGCTAGAAAAGCACTAGCCAGTAGACCACAATTTTTAATAGCCCAGGTCCAAAATATGTGCCATGCGATATTTGAAAATACAACATTTTACTACCCGGCAGGCTAGTTGGGAACATTTTCTACCCGCTTGGTCTGAAAAATACTAGCCTTGGGCTAGTGGCTAGCTTAATTTCCGGCCCAGATCAAGAAGCATAAACAATAAATGTGGAAAAAAAAAAAAAAACACTGCATGGTGTCTCTGACAGATAGACTCTAGCTTGTTATGAGTTTTGAATGCGACTGTAGTTTCAAAAAGTGATAGTAGGAGTCAACTCTAACATCAAATGACTAGAACATGTGTATTACTGTATTATGCAGATGATGAGCTAGAGTTACTGATCAAAAGGAACACTATCATGACAATCTTGGATGCACAATGCACCCTGGGACGGACTAACAAGGGGAGCATGTGACTATTTTAAATAATAAAAGATTATACACATTTTCATGGCAAGAAAACTTAGAACAAATAAAGGTCTTCAGATCACGTAACCAAACAGACACATATCAACTAAATTGAGTCAAGCAAATATCCAATTTACTTCAAATTAAGACAATTTCTTTGCACAAAGGTGTGGGATGCACAGTGGGGGTGTTTATAGCCTAATTGTGCTTAATTGGAAGGTTGAACATGTATTATTTTCTATTGAAGGAGAAAAATATCCTGTTCTTGGAAGAGGTTAACAGTTTAACATAAGGTATGGAGACCTACTTACTGTAAGTTATAAATAACATGCATACATACTGCCTGGCAGGCAACGTCAGAGATGTATTCTAAATGTTACCATGGCAGCAACAGACAACCTAGCCTGCCTGGTGCTTGATTTCCATAGAGATCCTATTAAATTACTAATACTATGGGGTTTACTGCCAGAACAACAAGAACTCATTCATTTGTAAGAATGTTTCTTTAACAACATGAATGTCTCTAACCAATTCATCCTCTCTTGATCAAAGAACATTGTCACATATTTATTGTTCTTTGCCGTTTCAGAACAGACAGTCCTCCAAAATTTTACAAAATTACTCTCCAAAATGCCTTTTCCACTGTTGAATTAAACATATTTACAATTATTCCAGTTATATGCATCATGTATGTTGAATGGGTTATGTCAATGTATAGAAACATTTGTTACATTTATCAAATCAGTCATTGTTAGCAGGGGCCCAATTGTTGCCATAATAAAAATGAATAAGTCTAATGTAGTTTCAAGTGCATTAAAGCAAGCAAGCTTTTGTGTCACAGACACTGAGACCGACGAAGAGCAGAATAGGATGCTGTCACTTGTCTTTTCCCTGGCATATACCTTTCTCATTAATTTCCCCCATTCCTCAATGCTGGATCCAGCAGTGGCTGCTGGAGGGGGGCGGATGGAGGAGCTTTTCTCTCTCCTTTCCGTTCTTTTCTTTCTTTTTAGGTTGTTTTGCGGTCGGGCTAGAAAGGGCAACGCAAATAACGAAGGAGGCGCAAATGGTGTCCTACTTTGCCTTTGTTGGTGAAAAAGAAAGAAGACAGGGGAGGGAGAAAGGGAGGGAAGGGGGAGGAAATCTCCCAAAGAAAGACAGCGGCAGTGCTGTCGCTAGCTATCGCGTGGCTACAGCTCTTTCAGGATTGCTTCTCTTTTTGTCCCATGGGGCCACACAACACGATTTCCTGCAGTAGCCAAACGTTGCAGCACCCCTCTGTCCCGATGCACTCCGGAGTCATAAAACATTCAGCATGCACATGGGAATTATACCTGGGTGTTTCCTAGACAACCAACAACGCAGAAAGTGTGCAAGGCTGGGAGGCATCACATCAATCTTTTATAAACCTGAGTGTCAGCGGTTTCAGAGACGATTCTAGTTTTGCTCCCTGACAACCTGAGTTTATAGCCATCAGTCGCAGGGAAGGGAAGGACAATGAGGAGGTACAAGAGACCGTGCAGTATCAGCCCTCACCTTATAGCCAATTCCGGTTAGTACAATGCAAGCATTTAGCTGTATGGTTTCAGTAGCGCAAATTGTTTGACACATCCACCTTTAGAAGCATCTGGTCTGCCCATTCCCAGATACATCCTGGCGTCATCCTATCAGGAGATGTGGAGCTACACAAATCACAATAAACCCACTTTATAGCCCTGCGAATCCTGGAGCCTCATCATCTCAACCGCAGCCTCTTACCGTCTCCTGCGTGGTGGTAAACATGGTAGGAAAATTAATTGTTGTAATAAAAAGGGACAGGGAGAAGGTTTTGTTTCACCCTTCAGTATCGAACTCGTACAACCACTCAAGCCAATACAGAGTATTGTATTACACTTGTGTATCAAAAATGTTATATCACATAGTGCGGCGCACAATTGGCCCAGCGTCGTCCATGTTTGGCTGGGGTAGGCCATCATTGGCCCAGCGTCGTCCATGTTTGGCTGGGGTAGGCCATCATTGGCCCAGCGTCGTCCATGTTTGGCTGGGGTAGGCCATCATTGGCCCAGCGTCGTCCATGTTTGGCTGGGGTAGGCCATCATTGGCCCAGCGTCGTCCATGTTTGGCTGGGGTAGGCCATCATTGGCCCAGCGTCGTCCATGTTTGGCTGGGGTAGGCCATCATTGTAAATAGGAATTACATAAAGGTTCAACAAAAAACATAGTAATGAATGGTTTACTGGTAGATTTGTTAGTTTGGGTAATTAACATGGCATTTTATGTAGCCTAGATTAAGCATTTCTGAAAACAGTATGAATTCCAGACTGATTAACCGTAATACAGTTCAGGTCTGATAGCACCTAACTGTTTTGTCTACACTTCTTCATTAAGGCAAAATAAGAAAATGCCTGCATGAGGTCTTTAAGAAGCAATAGTAATTTTCATCAGAACATCCTCTACATGCATATGAGGACATTAGTTTATTACTTTTAATTCATCAGTTTAGGATTTGACTGCGTAGTTCACAGCATGACAGCCAAACGTTGTTGTATTGATTTTCTATCTCATCCTGGGGGACTTTCTCCCCTTAATAGTCTTCACGCCACACATCCTCTCTGTGTTTATAATGATGACAAACTGGCCCATTTAGATGTGCCAGAGTGTTGCATCCATAGACCACGCAATGGAGGCAGGACAGAAACAACAGGCTGTGGTCTCACCAACAGCAGCTGAGTTTTCTAATCTAGCCTCAGTGATTTTTCACAGAGCTGCCATGCCAAGCAGCATGCAGGCTTCTGGAAAGACAGACCAGCCAACCTGTTCTCTTTCTCTTTCAATAGTCAATGATAATTCCTCCAAATATCAAAGCAAACCCTATACCGGTATCCCTAACGTGCAGGGAATAGATAGCGGAGAACAGAACGTCTCACTTCATACAATCTTTAAACGCAGCGAGAAGCCGTTCTTTGCACCCTCTGCTTTCAGATAACACCGGATAACATTTTAATCTGCGCAAAAGGTTAATTAAATTACATAGAGAAGGAGACGGGAATCAAGGATGGTTCTGTTACTAGAGCTCTTAAACCGGAGAGAATAAAGGTCACCTTGCACGCGTACCCTCTGCCTATTCCCAGACATTTTAAATACTCATTAATGAGAATCAATTGTTCTTGATCTTCATTTAAAACAAACATCAAAAGTTTCATTCTGGAAACTGGTGCTTTCTGATTCTTTATGCTTTCTGGCTGCTGCAGAACTCGATACAGTACTCTTTCTTTTCTGTAAAGATCGTTCTTTCGGCAAAGGAGAAGTTCAAGCATGTTGGGTTTCCCATTCCTCACAGAAACCCCCATGACAATTCTCCAAGAGCTGGGTCCTCCCACCACCAAGGTTCAGATGTATATTGATCAATATTGATAGAGTCAGTGTATGAGAACAAAGTCAAATGTAATCTCAAATGGTTTGTCCTCTACAATGTGGTGGGATTTCAAAATTGACACGGTACACGATGAAGGGGCAAGAAAGAAAACACGGTGCTTTAAGCCAAAATGCCAGAACAAATTATTACACGTTTTGAGGTACAAATTAAAGCAATACATTTCAAGAAGAAGAAAGGGAATGTTAGCAGGAGCAGCAGCTAGCCTCTGGAGCTATATTGCCCACACAATATTTCCATGGCGCTTCATTGTTGATACACTTCCATGGCGCTGTGCTTTTCAGTGATCTTTTTGAGCTAATGAAAGATGACAGCGCTGACAGTTGAACACGTCCACAAGACTCACTCTGTGATGGTGAGAGAATATTAATTCATGATTTATACTTTATTACAGAGAATATGGCAACCTGTAAAACAAGGATTAATCAGTTTGGATTGAGAACAGATTAGGCCTAAATTGTGTTGACAAACAGTATTATTGTATGCGTTGCTTCTGTGTTTTCCTCAGAGGCCAGCGATGCCTCCACAATGAATCAAAACGTAAACAACAGCAGGACAACAACAGAATGTGGGCCTGTGAAGGAAGGATTATTAACATATGACAGCTAACTCCACTGCCACATCATTAAAGACTGAAAAAATGAATATAAATTGACCGCCTAATAATGTTGACTGCTGACTAGGTGTCTTCACCAAGTCTAATTTGGGAATTATTTACGACATCATTTTCAACAGATAATTCCAACAATATAAACGTGTTAGGTCAGCGAAACAGCGTGGAAAGTGACAACTAAATTAACTGCAGAAAGACAGGCCTGTATGACGATAATGCAATTTGACGATAGTGAAAAGTAAATCTACCTGCAGATTAACCTAATGACAGAACGACAAGTTTATCAGCAACTCCAGCATGATAAACCACTGTGTATCTAATGAATGCAAGGTATTTTTCCACCTTTGCTCCCAAGGCAATAGTCCCGCAACATGGTGCAATAAGTAAAATGCCAGCAGGATTCCGGCAAAACCCGAATTTCAACAATTAGACGGGATTAGGTGGTGCAATCTGTCTGGAACTGCACAGCAGAGGATGGATCAATATCTCTACCCAACACCAAACACAAACTCCCAAACAGCAGTCGGAGACTGGAGACAGACACAACAGTGAACTGCTAGAATCTTCTCAACTCATCTCCAAAGAAATGATTGATGATGTACAGTGCCTTCAGAAAGTATTCACACCCCTTGACTTTTTCCACATATTGTTGTATCACTGGCCTACACACAATACCCCGTAATGACAAAGTGAAATTATGCTTTTAGAAACTTTACAAATGAATAAAAAGTCAAAAGCTGAACTGTCTTAGGTCAATAAGCATTCAACCCAT
Source organism: Oncorhynchus nerka (assembly GCF_034236695.1). Taxonomy (NCBI): domain Eukaryota; kingdom Metazoa; phylum Chordata; class Actinopteri; order Salmoniformes; family Salmonidae; genus Oncorhynchus; species Oncorhynchus nerka. The sequence continues at coordinate 43,579,967 of NC_088396.1, forward strand.
TTGTTATGGCAAGCTTAAATAAGTTCAGGCGTAAAAATGTGCTTAACAAGTCATATAATAAGTTGCATGGATGGACTCTGTGTGCAATAATAGTGTTTAACATGGTTTTTGAATGACTACCTCATCTCTGTACTCCACACATACAATTGTCTGTTATGTCCCTCAGTTGAGCAGTGAATTTCAAACACAGATATCAACCACAAAGACCAGGGTGGTTTTCCAATCAAATCAAATCAAAGTGTATTTGTCACGTGCACCGAATACAACAAGTGTAGACCTTACAGTGAAATGCTTACTTACAGGCCCTAACCAACAGTGCAATGTTTAAGTAAAAAATAGGTTTTAGGTAAAAAAAAAAAAAAAATGTAAGTATTAAAATGCCTCGCCAAGGGAACCTATTGGTAGATGGGTCAAAATAAAATAAAATGCAGACATTGAATATCTCTTTGAGCATCGTATTATTACAATTTGGATAGTGTATCAATACACCCAGTCACTACAAAGATACAGGCATCTTGTCTAACTCAGTTGCCAGACAGGAGGGAAACCGCTCAGGGATTTCACCATGAGGTCAATGGTGACTTTAAAACAATTACAAGAAGAGTTTAATGGCTGTGATTTGAGAAAACGGAGGACATTCATCAATAACGTAGTATTTACAACACAATACTAACATAAATGACACAGTGAAAAGAAGGAAGCCTGTACAGAATACAAATCATCCAAAACATGCATCCTGTTTGCAACAAGGCACTAAAGTAATACTGCAAAACATGCATCCTGTTTGCAACAAGGCACTAAAGTAATATTGCAAAACATGCATCCTGTTTGCAACAAGGCACTAAAGTAATACTGCAAAACATGCATCCTGTTTGCAACAAGGCACTAAAGTAATACTGCAAAACATGCATCCTGTTTGCAACAAGGCACTAAAGTAATATTGCAAAACATGCATCCTGTTTGCAACAAGGCACTAAAGTAATACTGCAAAACATGCATCCTGTTTGCAACAAGGCACTAAAGTAATACTGCAAAACATGCATCCTGTTTGCAACAAGGCACTAAAGTAATATTGCAAAACATGCATCCTGTTTGCAACAAGGCACTAAAGTAATATTGCAAAACATGCATCCTGTTTGCAACAAGGCACTAAAGTAATACTGCAAAACATGCATCCTGTTTGCAACAAGGCACTAAAGTAATATTGCAAAACATGCATCCTGTTTGCAACAAGGCACTAAAGTAATACTGCAAAACATGCATCCTGTTTGCAACAAGGCACTAAAGTAATACTGCAAAACATGCATCCTGTTTGCAACAAGGCACTAAAGTAATATTGCAAAACATGCATCCTGTTTGCAACAAGGCACTAAAGTAATACTGCAAAACATGCATCCTGTTTGCAACAAGGCACTAAAGTAATACTGCAAAACATGCATCCTGTTTGCAACAAGGCACTAAAGTAATATTGCAAAACATGCATCCTGTTTGCAACAAGGCACTAAAGTAATATTGCAAAACATGCATCCTGTTTGCAACAAGGCACTAAAGTAATATTGCAAAACATGCATCCTGTTTGCAACAAGGCACTAAAGTAATATTGCAAAACATGCATCCTGTTTGCAACAAGGCACTAAAGTAATATTGCAAAACATGCATCCTGTTTGCAACAAGGCACTAAAGTAATATTGCAAAACATGCATCCTGTTTGCAACAAGGCACTAAAGTAATATTGCAAAACATGCATCCTGTTTGCAACAAGGCACTAAAGTAATACTGCAAAACATGCATCCTGTTTGCAACAAGGCACTAAAGTAATACTGCAAAACATGCATCCTGTTTGCAACAAGGCACTAAAGTAATACTGCAAAACATGCATCCTGTTTGCAACAAGGCACTAAAGTAATATTGCAAAACATGCATCCTGTTTGCAACAAGGCACTAAAGTAATACTGCAAAACATGCATCCTGTTTGCAACAAGGCACTAAAGTAATACTGCAAAACATGCATCCTGTTTGCAACAAGGCACTAAAGTAATATTGCAAAACATGCATCCTGTTTGCAACAAGGCACTAAAGTAATATTGCAAAACATGCATCCTGTTTGCAACAAGGCACTAAAGTAATATTGCAAAACATGCATCCTGTTTGCAACAAGGCACTAAAGTAATATTGCAAAACATGCATCCTGTTTGCAACAAGGCACTAAAGTAATATTGCAAAACATGCATCCTGTTTGCAACAAGGCACTAAAGTAATATTGCAAAACATGCATCCTGTTTGCAACAAGGCACTAAAGTAATATTGCAAAACATGCATCCTGTTTGCAACAAGGCACTAAAGTAATACTGCAAAACATGTGGCATTTAAAAAAAAATTCATGTCCTGAATACTAAGTGTTATGTTTGGGGCAAATCCAACACATCACTGAGTACCACTCTTCATATTTTTAAGTATGGTGGTGGCTGCATCATGTTATTTGTATGCTTGTCATCTGCAAGGACTAGGGAGTTGTTTAGGATACAAAATAAATGGAATAGAGCTAAGTAAAGGCAACATCCTGGAGAAAAATCTGGTTGTCTGCTTTACAACAGACACTGTGAGACAAATTAACATTTCAGCAGGACAATAACCTAAAACACAAGGCCAGATATACACTGGAGTTGCTTACCAAGACAATGTTCCTGAGTCACCTAGTTACAGTGTTGACTTAAATAAGCTTGAACATCTATTGTTACACTTGAAAATGGCTGTCTAGAAATGATCGACAGAGCTTGAAGAATTTTTAAAAGAACGTGTAAATATTGTACAATCCAGGTGTGCAAAGCTCTTAGAGACTTACCAAGAAAGACTCACAGCTGTGATCACTGGCAAAGGGGATTCTAACATGTAATGTCTCGTGGTGATTGAATACTTATCTAATCAAGATACAGTATGTTACCGGTTAATTTTCATATTTCTTGTTTACAAATGTTAGAATTTGTCTTCCACTTTGACAGAGTATATTGTGTAGGTCGTTGACCCCCAAAAATGACACTTATATCCATTTTAATCCCACGTTATAACACAACAAAATGTGGAGAAAGTCAAAGGGATGTGAATCATTTCTGAAGGACCTGTAAATATAATTTTCTTTCAAACACCTGCATTCTCTTTTCCCTCCTCTCGCAATTGCATTCTGACACCTTTTAGAAAAAGCGCCAGATCTCCTAATTATCACCTCCTCTTCATTGCTTTGAACACACCACGAGATACATGCGTCAATTGAAATATCTGACCTGACTGCTTATCAAACAAATCGTCTCTGATGTGCAGATGGATGAATAAATGTGATGCTTGGCCAGGTGGTATCAACAGGTTGAGGCCGGGTGGTATCAACAGGTTGAGGCCGGGTGGTATCAACAGGTTGAGGCCAGGTGGTATCAACAGGTTGAGGCCAGGTGGTATCAACAGGTTGAGGCCGGGTGGTATCAACAGGTTGAGGCCGGGTGGTATCAACAGATTGATGCAACAGGTTGAGGGGGAGGCCGGGGTATCAACAGGGTGAGGCCGGGGGTATCAACAGGTTGAGGCCGGGGTATCATATCAACAGGTTGAGGCCGGGTGGTATCAACAGGTTGAGGCCGGGTGGTATCAACAGGTTGAGGCCGGGTGGTATCAACAGGTTGAGGCCGGGGGGTATCAACAGGTTGAGGCCGGGGGGTATCAACAGGTTGAGGCCGGAGGGTATCAACAGGTTGAGGCCGGGGGTATCAACAGGTTGAGGCCGGGGGTATCAACAGATTGAGGCCGGGGTATCAACAGGTTGAGTCCGGGTGGTATCAACAGGTTGAGGCCGGGGGGTATCAACAGGTTGAGGCCGGGGGGTATCAACAGGTTGAGACCGGGTGGTATCAACAGGTTGAGGCCGGGTGGTATCAACAGGTTGAGGCCGGGGGGTATCAACAGGTTGAGGCCGGGGGGTATCAACAGATTGAGGCCGGGGGGTATCAACAGGTTGAGGCCGGGGGGTATCAACAGGTTGAGGCCGGGGGTATCAACAGGTTGAGGCCGGGGGGTATCAACAGGTTGAGGCCGGGTGGTATCAACAGGTTGAGGCCGGGTGGTATCAACAGGTTGAGCCTTTGCCAACATCTATGTGCAAACTGTGAATTATTATAATTTTCATCATTATTTGCCTCTAACCCAGTTTCCCCCCCCCCTTACAGCTCTGCAATTATGAGTCTGGCAGACCTGTGCAAATCAACGCTGATGGTGTTGTTGGCTTCCGTTGCCTAGGTTGTAACCACGGCCTGTTTTATTCTCCTCTTACAGATATTATGCTTTCCCCTCTTCCACCAGTTGTGCCTCTAAAAGTCCCAGAAACAACCAACATTAGTGCTGATTTGGTGAATAACAAATATCTATCTATCTGGGACGCTGAGGTTTATTTTCCTGCTGGTCCCTAGTTGAATCTATTTGAGTAATGTCATTGTAGCCAGTGGTGTGTCTTTTTAATTGATGGGGCTCCATTCTCCCTGTTGGCCTGCCTCCATACACAATGGACGAGACTCAGTCAGGACCCGGTGCCTCGCTGCGCATTCATCATCCCTGTCTACGGAGGGGCGCACGGCGGCTCAAGCTCCAAACAGCATGGCATCCTGGGTCATGGTTGCCTCACAATAACATGCAGAACTCCTAAATGTTATCTTCCAAACCCACAAGGGCCTGAAGATGCCAGAGCAGAAGCAGCCCTGAAAGGACCACAGAGGGTCCCATCTGGTGATAACGACATAATTGAACTATACAAGATTATCGCGCCTCCTCTGAATAGAGAATTTATTAAAAGGGGTATAATAATTAATTTGCCAGCTTCTTTTCAGGTCCAAAATGTCATATTATATATTTTGTTTTCATATTTTCTTCTGTAGTATTCTTTGGTCAGACGTTACACATCAGTTGCTGTATAGGCCCTTGGTTCTGTTGGTCATGATTTATGCCTTCTGTAACGGATACAGTTATCCTGTGTGTGTGTGTATCCTGTGTGTGTGTTTCTTTTCTCTCCTTCTCCCCTCACAGGTGAAAATCATCACTCCCCAATCAGTCAACAATCAATCATCAATCAGAAGACACACCTCCTCCTATTTCCTACCCTATCACAGTTCCTTCCCCATGGTTTAAAAACCCCATCATTTGTTTGTTCTAGAGCAATCTCTAGCTCAATCTCTCTCTCAATCTCTAGCTCAATCTCTAGCTCAATCTCTCTGTAAATGCCATGTCTGTAGGTCTCTGTGTTTCACTCTCGCTTTGTGTCTTAACCTCTCTTTTGTTTAAGCACCTCATAGCACTTTGTCATCACCTGTGAGTATTGTTTTTGGTTATGGTGTTTGTTTGTTGCTGGTGGGAAAAGGGGGAAACCAAGACAAGTCGCCCATGGGCATACACTACCCGTAGGTGAACTTTGTTAAATACACTAGTTAGAACTGGGCGGACCACCCACTGTATTTTTGGTTAGTTAGTTAGCTGTTGTTAAAGTAGGCTAGTCTAGCTTAGGGGTGTTTTTGAATACTTATTGTTTCTTTTCTTGGGTCCAGCTCAGCCCCTTTTCCTGCTCCCCCCATTACCGTGTGTTTATAAATAAACCTAGAGTTTGACGGTAGATTTCTGTTGTCGTGGTTATTTCGTGCACACTTTTACTTTGTCACAATAATAATTTGCATGAGTTATGTTACGGGTCTCATTACCATCCCCCCTAGACTGTCGGGCCAAAAGGGATTCGTAACACTTCTTCAAGAAGAGAAGATGATGAATTCCAGTGGAGTATTTATGGTGTTAAACTGCATCTCTTATTCATTCTAAGACAGAGCTCAGTAAGAGACAGATTGCTTTAGTAGTTGGCAGCCGAGTAATGATGCTAAATGAAAAGTGGCATTAGCATCAACTGTGGTTCGCCCCTGGTGCCAGTCTCGGCTTCTTTACTAGCCTTTGACACAGGATCAGGTGCACCACGGTGACAGGCCTGACAGGGAACGAGGACAGTGGGAATAAGACAAACACACAATTCAACACTCACACATTTTCCTGTCTGATGTATGATGAGGCGCCGTCGTGATGTCTTAACGCAAAACGTTACAATGCATTAGCTCTCATAACAAAGATAGCCATCAATGCCATGGTAACTCCAGCTCACGACTTGGGCTAATTATCTGCCTTAATTGTCACTGACCCTCCCTCCCTTTGCACCCCTCTACCGGGTACGTCGTGATCCACGTGCATTACCATACTAACCACGCCAATTTGCATTCACAGTGTATTTCATCACCTTGTGGCGTGATGAGCAGCAGCTAGACTGCTCCTCCATAATTGCGGCGCTGCTGCGACTCCGTTTCCACTTGGCTTAGTCTCCACAAATGTAATTGTATCTTTACTGTGAACACAGCTGTGCTTTACCTCCCCTTCCCTGTTCCTTTCAGGTTCACTGATGCCTCATATCACGCTCATTACAGAGGTCTTATGACCAACTTTCTTTGTGCTGGTTAGTCTTTTTCGGGAGTTGAGCAAGATGTCGGAGACTACTCCGTAGCTACTGAAGAGGTTGTTGGAGGTGGTAGAAACAAGTGTGTGCCTCTTTGCCTTTGGTTCCTGGGACAATAAGGTAGCCTTATACAGGTAGGGTTAAATGCCAAAAGGTCAGAAATGTGTAGCTTCTGTACTGTTTTTATGAGAGTTGTATACACAGAAACAAGAACCACCACCTTTGTACATCTGTGCCTTGGACAAGCTATAGTCTCATTCAGGTAGCCCACAGAAGGGTAAAAGGCCAAATAACACAGTATTGGGGACTGTAATGGCAATCCAATACAGACCTCCTGGGAAGCTGGTTGCTACATCTCTGGAAAAGAAAAATCAATACCACAAGAAAGCCGTCCACTTGTGTTCCTGGTGTGCTGGTAGGTTGAAAGGGGAGCTGAAGAAAGGCACTAAGGCAGTATTGCTGAAAATGTCATATCCAATTCCCCGGCACAGCTTCTCCAGCACAGCTGAATCGCATCCAGTTGGGGCTGAGATTGTAATCCGTCTGTGACTGGAGGAGAATGGGAGGATAGGGTGGTTAGTCTGGTGATAGCCAGCAAGTTTTAAAACACAGATTGTAAATAACCAAAGGTGGATCTCATCTGTGTGACTTTTGTGCCTTAGACTATTTGCACAAGCACTGGCAAGCGATTGGAGTAGGAGGTTTGAGGTCACTCGTAAAGCCATGATGTACTTGTATTTGTCTTTTTCCTGTAGGCCTATGGTTTGCCTTTTGTCTTCAGGTGTATGATGATACAACAGGAGGAAAGACCTCCATTATCAGCTGAAGGTCTTTCGTGGCCAGGACACCCTTGTCTATTTCAGACATTGATGTCTATTTCAAAGACTGTGGTCCTTTCACTCTGTGTCTAATAATAAATATCTGTAGTTTAGGTCTGGCACTGTACCCACACACTTATGTTCCCTACAGCATCTAGAGGAAAACATACATAACGTTGATGACGGTTGACTATTAATAGTTCATTTTATTTTCTGTCCTCCCCGTCCCTCTGTGTTGTTCAGCCTCCAGGGCAGTAGCTGTAGAGCTGAGCTGAGGGGAGTGTGGGCTGAGGGCGTGGGTGTCCTGATGTTCTCCTGGCCCTCGCCCACTGGGGTGAGTCAGAGTGGGGCTTGAAGACTTAAAGCGTATACTGTGTACGCACACCACTGCTCAACTTCCTCACTCCCACTCACTCACCCCAAAACAAGCCACCTAACTCTTCTTCCTCAAACTCTTCTTAGCCCTGATGCAATGGCCCAAGGGGGGCCTTGAAAAAAAATATTATTCAAATGATTTATTTTTCTCTTAACGCATTGTTCCGATTTGACTTTGCCCAAAGGACCGACACAGCTTGGCGTCGTCGTCTGATGTATTTTCTAGCAAATCCTTTTAACACGGTTTACCGTCAATGCCACTGTGTGTTCTGAGATACAACCAGTCATACAACTAGTTCCAATGATGATGATTAAAATGTGCGGGAGTGATGCCGATTAGCGTGAGCAACAAAACCTCGGCAAACCCACACAAATGTACAGGCACCATTCAGACTAAATGGATCATCAACCGCAGCATAAATGCAATCTCAAGACTTCAATGAAACACCTTATTTTCCTGAATTCGGAAAAACAAATATTTACATTGAGGTCTGTCTGCCCTGAAGAAAAATAAAATAAAACCCCTCACAATACAGGATGTATGAGGCAGGTCAACTGGCCAGTAAAGTGTAGTCTCAGGGAGCTGATACGCCATAGGTACAACAGCAATAAATACTACGGCAAGAGTCCATCTGGGGGTTGGCGGTGGATATACAGAGGGGAGCAGATTGCTCCATTATACCAGGCTAAAGTTGGTTAAGTAAGAGCAAGGCTAAAGCCTATACTACCAATTTCAACCAGGGAGTCAGCATCAGACACATCCCAGGGAACCGGGGGCTTGCGATCAATTTACAGATAAATAACCAGGGCGGAGAGTGGTGTGAGGAAGGTAACACTCTGTCCGCAGTAAAAAACTGTGACCCCCCCAGGGAGAAGCCATATTAGAAGGAGATGCAGCATTTGAAATCTGCTGTCTGGTTTTGTTGTGGGATCTGAGGGACACTGCTTGCTGCCTCTATGTGGAATACGTTCCAAATGGCACCCTATTCCCTATGTAGTTCACTACTTTTCACCAGGACCCATAGGCATCTAGTCAAAAGTAGTGCACTATATAAGGAATAGGGTGCCATTTGGGACACATATGTGGATCTGCGCTGTCAGGAGGAAATAACCACCGCATGCACCTGGGGTGTCAGTCTATTGGTCTGCAGCTGTCAAGCCATCAGCATGGGCCAGGGAGATAAGACCAAATATGTAATGTTCTGTTGATGACTGTATTGTTCTGGCCACAAAAGGGATTTCTCACTGAATGGCTGATGTAGAATGCAATCTTCAGCTATCTTGAATTGAGGCAACAATACCTTAATTGTAATTCTGATCCTGTCATTCCATTTCAAAGGGAAAATATGAATTGTCATTCACTGATATTAATGTAAACAGTTTTATCTTTATAGGTCTAGGCTGTGTCTCACTGTTTATTTCATTCATTATCTTAATTCATAACATTTTCTCAGTCTAAATAAATTTCCTAAATGTAGGATTGTTTGCTCAGGCTATATTACAGACAGGAAAGCTCTTCAAGAACCATACAGCAGTGCTCTTTAATATCCTTTTTGACTGCAAATCAAAACCCACTTTGTTTATTCAAAGCCGTAGTGTCCATTTCCATTTCCGGTTTGCCTTATGAATTTATTGGAGTGTTTTGCATAATTTCATTTGTTAGTTCTCCCCTCAGTGAACCAGATTCCAGTTTGAGGGCGCCTGCCTACACGTCGAACAGCTCCAAACAGAGCTTTCCTCTCTCTCAGCTTCTTATGCAGGGCTGTGGCACTGGCCCTCGTCTTGAATGACGCTGCCTGTCCTCCCACTCAGACGTTATGTAAAGATAACAGGGCATCAGATCACCCGTCTCTTCACAGGAGTATGCATCATGCACGTCAGTAACTTCGCTTCTCTAAAGTATCAATCAGTCTGGGGCCACAGGGAGACGGTTGTCTTTACCTGAACCTGGCTATTCTCTCTGCTGCATGGACGCCATTGAGGTTTACAAGCAATTCCTCACATAAATGAATCCGAAAGCGACAGAAAGAGAGATATTATGCAGGCAGAGAAAGACATGTGGAGAGAGAATGAGAGCAAGAGAGAGAAATGTGGAAAACTGTTAGATTGAATAATAGCATACTCAGCACATAACAAGGTGTTTTAAAGTTGTATTGCTTTGTGTGGGGGGATGTTGAGGTTTGAAGCATAGAAATAAAGGTTCTGGTAAAGCAAACCCTCTTCCTCTATTTATATGGTTTTAAGAGTTTTTGCCATTGTCTGAAGAGGAACGTTTTAGGTTGAAAATGATCACGGCCAATGGAAATGAGTAGTGCTCTAAATAAAGCTGTGTAATTTTTGCATTTGCTCTTGTTTATCATGAATATACTGTACATTTGAAGATCACTAGTATCCAGACTGTATCCCAAAAAAACTGTGGACAATTTAAATGGCTCAGAAGGTAAAGTCAGAGAGAATAGATTGTAGGGAATTGCCAGGGGCCTCATGATACAATTTTTATTCCAAAATGTAGGTGCCGATACGATATGTATTGCGTTGCTCACGATTTGATACGTATTATTCGATACTGCGATTGTTTTGCAATTTGATGTTCCAACCATATTGCTCACTATATGCCTGCTGCAGAGAGAAAGGAGAGAGCATGAGAACATTTGTTTTTATCAGTCATGGAAATAAAAGTGTTGTCTCACTCTTTATATGTTTTACAGGTACAGCCGACTAGCGCTAGTTAACGCTACCTAGTGTTACAAATCGATAATTGGAGTCAAAGTATTAATATAATATTATCCAAAATAATAATATAATATTATCCCACCCTCAAATAGATTGGCTGTAAGACAGGGCACTGTCTGAGTTAGCCCAGCTTCTAGACGGATATCGTAATCTCCATCTAGCTGTATAACACTGAGCCCCCCTCCAAATCAAAACCAAACATGGATTCCATGTTGTGTTGTTTGTATGTGTGCACAACTATGTTTCACACCTGTTTGTCCTAGCTAATCAGCCTTGCAGTAGGCAACCGTGCTTACCCAGATGGGAAGTAGTGCAAACGTGTGCGCACGAAGCCAGAACAAAATATTGGCATCCATATTCGATTTTAAATTGGTGGATGGGTGTAGCATTTAAAATCTGTTTTTCATAGTTTCCTGTTCACTGCTCGACAACGCTAACATCGATTCCAAAATCAGAACCATCTACATTCGACTTGGGAATAGCTGTAGACCGTACTATTTACCTATATTTTTCGTAGCGGTCTTATTTACCACCACAAACTGATGCCAGCACTAAAACCGCACTCAAAGAGCTGTATGGGCCCATAAGCAAACAAGAGACGGCATTCCAAGTGGCTGGTGATTTTATTGCAAGGGAAACGGAAATCCATATTATTTCTGCATGCATGTCACCTGTGCAACTACAGGCGAGAAAAATACATCTAGATCACCTGTCGTCCACACACACAAACGCATACAAATGCATCATTAATAAGTGCATCGATGACGTCTTCCCCACAGCAACCGTATGTACATACCCAAACCAGAAGCCATGGATTACAGGCATCATCTGCACTGAACTAACGGCTAGAGCTGCAGATTTCAAGGAGCTCTCAACACTAAAGTGCCCTCCAAGCTCATCAATAAGCTAAGGACCCTGGAACTGAAAACCTCCCTCTGCAACTGGATACTGGACTTCCTGACGGGCCGCCCCCAGGTGGTGAGTGTAGGCAACAACATCCGCCACGCGGGTGCCCCTCAAGGGTGCGCGCCTATTCCCCTCCTGTTCTCCTGTTCACCCATGACTGTGTGGCCATGTGCGACTCCATCATTAAGTTGGTATTTTATTAGGATCCCCATGAGCTGTTGTGAAAGCTGCAGCTACTCTTCCCTGGGGTCCAAGGTTCCTGGCAACACAACAGTGGTAGGCCTGATCACGGATGATGACGATGAGACACCCTATAGGGAGGAGATCAGTGACCGGGTAGTGTTGCCAGGACAACAACCTCTCCCTCAATGTGAGCAAGAAGAGTAGCTGATCATGGACTACAGGAAACGGAGGGCCGAGCACGCCCCCATCCACATCAATTGGCCGCAGTGGAGTGGGTTGAGAGTTTCAAGTTCGTCGGTGTCCACATCACTAAGGATCTATCATGGTCCACACACACCAACACAGTCGTGAAGAGGCCACGACAATGCCTCTTCCCCTCAGGAGGCTGAAAAGAGTTGGCATGGGCCCTCAGATCATCAATAAGTTCTTCACCTGCACCTTTTGAGAGCATCTTGACTGGATGCATGACCGCTTGGAATGGCAATTGCTTGGCGTCCGACCGCAAGGCACTACAGATGGTAGTGCATATGTCTCAGCATATCAATGGTGCCCAGCTCCTTGCCATCCAGGACCTCTATACCAGGTGGTGTCAGAGGAAGGTCCTAAAAATGGTCAAAGACTCCAGCCACCCAAGTCATAGACTGTTTTCTCTGCTACCACATGACAAACAGTACCGATGCACCAACTCTGGAACCAACAGGACCCTGAACATATTTTACCCCCAAGGCATAAGACTGCTAAATAGTCAGTTAAATAGTTAACCGGACTATCTGCATTGACCATTTTTGCACAAAACTTTTTTGACTCATCACATACAGTGGGGAGAACAAGTATTTGATACACTTAGGCAGTTTATAGGCAGTGTATCAAATGCTTGTTCTCCCCACTGTATGTTACTGCTACTGTTTATTATCTATCCTGTTGCCAAGTCACTTTTTTCCTCGTAATATGTACAGTCGTGGCCAAAAGTTTTGAGAATGACATATACATTTTCACTAAGTCTGCTGTTTCAGTTTGTATGATGGCAATTTGCATATACTCCAGAATGTTATGAAGAGTGATCAGATTAATTGCTATTAATTGTAAAGTCCCTCTTTGCCATGCAAATGAACTGAATCCCCAAAAACATTTCCACTGCATTTCAGCCCTGCCACAAAAGGACTAGCTGACATCATGTCAGTGATTCTCTCGTTAACACAGGTGTGAGATCACTCTGTCATGATGATTGAGTTCAAATAACAGACTGGAAGCTTCAAAAGGAGGGTGGTGCTTGGAATCATTGTTATTCCTCTGTCAACCATGGTAACTTGCAAGAAAACACGTGCCGTCATCATTGCTTTGCACAAAAAGGCTTCACAGAAAAGGATATTGCTGCCAGTAAGGTTGCACCAAAATCAACCATTTATCAGATCATCAAGAACTTAAAGGAGAGCGGTTCAATTGTTGTGAAGAAGGCTTCAGGGTGCCCAAGAAAGTCCAGCAGGCACTAGGTCCATCTCCTAAAGTTAATTCAGCTGCGGGATCGGGGCACCACCAGTACAGAGCTTGCTCAGGAATGGCAACAGGCAGGTGTGAGTGCATCTGACACACAGTAAGGCAAAGACTTTTGGAGGATGGGCTGGTGTCAAGAAGGGCAGCAAAGAAGCCACTTCTCTCCAGGAAAAACATCAGGGACAGACTGATATTCTGCAAAAGGTACAGGGATTGGACTGCTGAGGACCGGGGTAAAGTATTTTTCTCTGATAAATCCCCTTTCCAATTGTTTTGGGATTCCGGAAAAAAGCTTGTCCGGAGAAGACAAGGTGAGCACTACCATCAGTCCTGTGTCATGCCAACAGTAAAGCATCCTGAGACCATTCATGTGGGGTTGCTTCTCAGCCAAGGGAGTGGGCTCACTCACAATTTTTCCTAAGAACACAGCCATGAATAAAGAATGGTACCAACACATCCCCCAAGAGCAACTTCTCCCAACCATCCAGGAACAGTTTGGTGACGAACAATGCCTTTTCCAGCATGATGGAGCACCTTGCCATAAGGCAAAAGTGATAACTAAGTGGCTCGGGGAACAAAACATTGATATTTTGGGTCCATGGCAAGGAAACTCCCCAGACCTTAATCCCATTGAGAACTTGTGGTCAATCCTCATGAGGCGGGTGGACAAACAAAAACCCACAAATTCTGACAAACTCCAAGCATTGATTATGCAAACATGGGCTGCCATCAGTCAGGATGTGGCCCACAAGTTAATTTACAGCATGCCAGGGCGGATTGCAGAGGTCTTGAAAAATATTTCTTTGCATCAACTTCATGTAATTGTCAATAAAAGCCTTTAACACTTATGAAATGCTTGTAATTATACATCCGTATTCCATAGTAACATCTGACAAAAAATATCTAAAGACACTAAAGCAGCAGACTCTGTGAAAATGTATATTTGTGTCATTCTCAAAACTTTTGGCCACGACTGTACATATCTATCTCAATTACCTCATATCCCTGCAAATTAACTCGGTACTGGTACACCGTGTATATAGCCAAGTTATCGTTACTCATTATGTATTTATTATTCGTTTTCTATTTTATTTCTCTCTGCATTGTTGGGAAGAGCCTGTAAGTTAGCACTGTAGGTCTACACCTGTTTACGAAGCATGTGACAAATACAATTTTATTTGATAGATTTTTTAAAAAGTTAGATAAAACAATAAGTAACACATTGTTTTTAAACGTGTGCATGTTTTTCACCTCCAACAAAACAAAAGCCATTTCAATGTGGGTGTGGCAGATTTCAAAACTCTTCCGCGGTAGGACCAGCCTTGGTTTCTCAAATGATTTCCTCGCCTGGTTCACCAACTACTTCTCTGATAAGAGTTAAGTGTGTCAAATCGGAGGGCCTGTTGTCCGGACATCTGGCAGTCTCTATGGGGGTGCCACAGGGTTCAATTCTCGGGCCGACTCTCTTCTCTGCATACATCAATGATGTCCCTCCTGCTGCTGGTGATTCTTTGATCAACCTCTATGCGGACGACACCATTCTTTATACTTCTGGCCCTTCTTTGGACACTGTGTTAACTAACCTCCAGACGAGCTTCAATGCCATACAACTCTCCTTCCGTGGCCTCCAACTGCTCTTAAATGCAAGTAAAACTAAATGCATGCTCTTCAACCGATCGCTGCCCGCACCTGCCCGCTCGTCCAGCATCACTACTCTGGACGGTTCTGACTTAGAATATGTGGACAACTACAAATACCTAGGTGTCTGGTTAGACTGTAAACTCTCCTTCCAGACTCACATTAAACATCTCCAATCCAAAATTAAATCTAGAATCGGCTTCCTATTTCGCAACAAAGCATCCTTCACTCATGCTGCCAAACATACCCTCGTAAAACTGACCATCCTATCAATCCTCGACTTCGGCGATGTCATTTACAAAATAGCCTCCAACACTCTACTCAACAAACTGGATGCAGTCTATCACAGTGCCATCCGTTTTGTCACCAAAGCCCCATATACTACCCACCACTGCGACTTGTACGCTCTCTTTGGCTGGCCTCCACTTCATACTCATCGCCAAACCCACTGGCTCCAGGTCATCTACAAGTCTCTGCTAGGTAAAGCCCCGCCTTATCTCAGTTCACTGGTCACCATAGCAGCACCCACCCGTAGCACGCGCTCCAGCAGGTATATCTCACTGGTCACCCCCAAAGCCAATTCTTCCTTTGGCCGCCTCTCCTTCTAGTTCACTGCTGCCAATGACTGGAACAAACTGCAAAAATCACTAAAGCTGGAGACTCTTACCTCCCTCACTAGCTTTAAGCACCAGTTGTTAGAGCAGCTCACAGCACCTGTACATAGCTCTTCTGTAAATAGCCCATCCAATCTACCTTATCCCCATACTGTATTTATATTGCTCATTTGCATCCCAGTATCTCTACTTGTGCATTCATTTTCTGCACATTCTACCATCCCAGTGTTTAATTGCTATATTATAATTACTTCGCCACCATGGCCTATTTATTGCCTTTGCCTCTCTTATCCTACCTCATTTGCACATGCTGTATATAGATTTTTCTACTGTAATATTGATTGTATGTTTGTTTATTCCATGTGTAACTCTGTGTTGTTTTATGTGTCGAACTGCTTTGCTTTATCTTGGCCAGGTTGCAGCTGTAAATGAGAAGTTGTTCTCAACTGGCCTACCTGGTTAAATAAAGGTGAAATAAAGAAACATTTAAAAGGACACACATGAGTATCTTTGATGAAAGGTGGCTATCGAGGAGGGAGGACACTCTTCCCTTTGCCTACTTAACGAATTAATTAATTAATTTACACACTCCTCGACAACTCAACCACTTATCGGTGTCCGGGTCCCAGAAGAGAGAGGACCTTATGATTCTTGAGGATCCTTAGGATTCTTATTATACCTCAGTGGAGAGGACATTCTTTTTCCCAAACGAGAAACCATAGCATACGGTGTCCCTGGGCAGACTTCCCTCACGACCTTCAACCCCAGGGAAATCTGAATTTTCTGTAGCCCTGAAGACAGCCCTGGCTAGAGCATTTTAGAAAGTTTGTCAAAAGTTGTCAAATTTGAAATAGCACCATATCCAGAGGTTTTTGCAAAGGAAGGAAAATGAAGATGGTGATAAACATTTATGAGAATGTGACATTACAGTACGGAAAAAGTACCTGCCTATCCTGTCAAAATACTGCTTTCTACTTTTCATTATGTGTATGCAAAACATTAGCCCTTGATCATGACGATCAGTTCCATTACAGTACACATAAGAGTCAATTGACGAAGGTGTCTTCTGTAAGGGGGAGTTTTGTTAAGATTCCCGACGCTCGATCTGAACATTACATGCATCTCTTGCGTTACATTTTTGGTAACATAAGGACCTTATCTTTCATATTAGCGAGAAATAATTTTCAAAAAACAAAATGGTTAAATTGATACACACCTTGATAGGGTTAGTGTTCCCACACGGCCATATCTCAATGTTACAGCGCTTGTTTACTGAAAACAGAAGGAAGATAAGAGGCCTGTGCTAATTACCTATCTAGCATGCTCCGAAAACCAGTGTGTAAGTGTAACTCAGGAAGTGTAGTGGAAATGTAGTTTTGCTGGATGGAGGCACCCATAGCTGTATGGAAACTGCTAAAGACAGTTCACATGGGGCGGCAGGGCCTAGTGGTTAGAGTGTTGGACTAGTAACCGGAAGGTTGCAAGTTCAAACCCCCGAGCTGACAAGGTACAAATCTGTCGTTCTGCCCCTGAACAGGCAGTTAACCCACTGTTCCTAGGCCGTCATTGAAAATAAGAATTTGTTCTTAACTGACTTGCCTAGTTAAATAAATAAGGTAAAATAAAAAAACATAATTGTCAATTTAATGAAATGTAGCCATTTTACTCATTACTACATTTAGCTAACATTAGATAGTTAATCCAGATATTATTGTCCTTGTGGGGACACACCCCCCTCAGAGAGAGAGGCACAGCTGCATGTGAGCTCTCACATTTCAACATGTTTTTTTTACAAAAGGATAGATTTGGAGTTAGATACTCTTGGATTTTTCGGCAGGTACACAGCATGGCCTTCGCTCCAGATCAAAACTCCAAACCAACAACCCAATTTTGACCAAAATTAACCAGAGAGATTACTGCTTCCAAAGTTTTATTTTTCCAAGCTATACGGAGGGTGCTCCAGCAAACAAACAGCAGAGACCTGAGGACATCATCCAACCTGGAACTGAGTGAGTAGTGTTTGGTCTGACGCTGTTTTTGAAAGCCAAGAATAAAAAATAAAAATAAAGTACATTACAATTATGTATTTTATTTTATGGGGACTGAATGCTGAGTCTAGGCTCCCAGGCATGCAAGGACAGACCAGATTCAAATGCAATTAGCACTAAGGTGTGAAGTAAAAGGTGTCGAGGCCTTTGGGCCAAACAAGTGGCAGGAGTCTTGAAAGCATCCTCTGAAGCCCCCTGCTGCTGTTCAAAGACCATTCACTGGAATTTTCTAGAAGGAGTCTTCCTCCAGAAATAAAAGCCTCTCCCATGTGGGTGTGACACCTTCTCCCGTTGCCTGCTGCTTGGATTCCACCTGGCGATCTGTTCACAGTCTGCCCTGGTCTGTCGCCCCCTGTCTGGTACAGGTACCCCCACCACACTCACGCCTCTCTACAGAGTTTTCGACTCACCTCGAGCACTCATGCACTGTTGAGGCGATTGACTCTGAACTTACAATGGCTAGCCCCAAGTCGTTATATATGGTTTTTTTCTTGTGCTTTTTGCTATTTTGTCTCATGACTCCTGCATACTTTGTTGACTACAAACTTTGGGACAGACTATATTTGTTTGTTCCCACACTTGGAACTCTGACTCTCTATTGGTTACACAGACTTTTGGCCTCCCATCCTATTCTAACCACTTCTCGCCGACTTTGTATTCATGTTACGTGATGAAATTGCTGTACAATATGATTGTTGCCATCTGATGCACATTCAGATGTCATAAATCAGCACTGCAGAGCTCTCCCTGTCCGATGCCATGCCTTGATTGTATTACTGTTGATGATACCTGGAAATATGCATGTACACCCTGGCCCATCTACTGTTGCTAGCCCTAATTCTGACTTGTGTTCGGATATCTTCCCCACTGATTTCTGCTCTCGTAAAAGCCTGGGTTTTCTGCACATTAACACAAGAAGCTTATTACCTAAAATGTATCAATTGAAAGTGTGGGTTCACAGCTCCAATCCAGATGTGTTTGTCATTACTGAGATGTGGTTAAGGAAGAGTGTTTTGAATACCGATGTTAACCTTTCATGTTATAACCTTTTTCGGCAAGACAGATCTTCCAAAGGTGGGGGAGTGGCAATCTTTACCAAGGATCACCTTCAGTGCTCGGTTGTCTCCACCAAGTCTGGTGTTTTCTGTAATGACCTTTGTGATCACTGTTTTACAGCCTGTGTTCGTATTGGCTGCTCAGTGAAACGACCTGTCCTGATTTGTCATAGATGCTTGCTAAAAGACTTTAATGAGCAAGCCTTCCTTCATGAACTGGCCTCTGTAAAATGGTATAGAATCAGCTTGATCCCCCTCTGTCCAAGATGCTTGGACCTTCTTTAAAAAAAAATGTCTGTGGTATTGTTAACAAACACACCCCCCAAAAGAAAATGAGAATTAAACACAGGTTCAGCCCCTGGTTCCACCGTGATCTTGCAGAGTTACTCCACCACAAGAATTGCATTTGGCGAAAGGCTTGGCACACGCATACTCATGCTGACTGGGTATCGTTCAGGCAAATGAGAAATAAGTGGACTCAGGCTACACGGAAGGCCAAAGTTAGTTACTTTAAGGAGCAGTTCTCTCTCTGGGTCTAACCCCAAAGAAGTTCTGGAAAACGGTTAAAGACCTAGAGAATAAACCCTCCTCCTCATAGCTGCCCATGTCCCTCAATGTTGATGTGGTTGTTACTGACAAGAAGCAAATGGCTGAGCTCTTTAATCACCACTTCATTAAGTTAGGATTCCTATTTGACTCAGCCATCCCTCCTTGCCCGTCTAACATTTCCTCATCTCCTACCCCTTCTAATGCGACTATCCCTGATGCTTCTCCCTCTTTTTCCCCTGCCCCGCTACAAAGTTTCTCCCTGCAGGCAGTCACTGAGTCCGAGGTGCTAAAGGAGCTCCTTAAACTTGACCCCAAAAAAACATCTGGGCCAGATGGTTTAGACTCTTTCTTCTTTAAGGTTGCTGCCCCTATCATCGCCAAGCCTATCTCCAAACTTTTTAACCCATCTCTCCTATCTGGGGAGGTTTCCATTGCTTTGAAGGCAACCACGGTTAGTCCTTTATTTAAAGGGGAGATCAAGCTGATCCTAACTGTTATAGTCATATTTCTATTTTGTCCTGTTCATCAAAAATGTTGGAAAAACTCGTCAATAATCAACTGACTGGCTTTCTTGATGTCTATAGTGTTCTCTCTGATATGCAATCTGGTTTCCACTCAGGTTATGGATGTGTCACTGCAACCTTAAAGGTCCTCAATGATGTCACCATTGCCCTTGATACTAAGCAATATTGTGCTGTTATTTTTATTGACTTGGCCAAAGCTTTTGATGTGGTAGACCCTTCCATTCTTGTGGGCCGGCTAAGGAGTATTGGTGTCTCTTGCCTGGTTTGCTAACTACCTCTCTGTATAAAGTTTGAAAATCTGCTGTCTCAGGCACTGCCTGTCACCAAGGGAGTACCCCAAGGCACGATCCTAGGCCCCACACTCTTCTCAATTTACATCAACAACATAGCTCATGCAGTAGGAAGCTCTTTCATCCATTTATATGCTGGTACAGTCTTATACTCAGCTGGTATCCCCGGATTTTGTGTTAAATGCTCTACAACAAAGCTTTCTTAGTGTCCAACAAGCTTTCTCCAAAACAAAGGTCATGTGGTTTGGTAAGAAGAATGCCCCTCCTCCCACAGGTGTTATTACTACCTCTGAGGGTTTAGAGCTTGAGGTAGTCACCTCATACAAGTACTTGGGAGTATTTTTTATTTCACCTTTATTTAACCAGGTAGGCTATTTGAGAACAAATTCTCATTTGCAACTGCGACCTGGCCAAGATAAAGCAAAGCAGTGTGACACAGACAACAACACAGAGTTACACATGGAGTAAACAATAAACAAGCTAATAACACAATAAACAAATCAATGACACAGTAGAAAAAACAAAGTCTATATACAGTGTGTGCAAAAGGCATGAGGAGGTAGGCAATAAATAGGCCATGGGAGCGAGTAGTTACAATTTAGCAAATAACACTAGAGTATTAAATGAGCAGACGATGATGTGCAAGTAGAGATACTGGTGTGCAAAAGAGCAAAAAAGTAAATAAAATAAAAACAGTATGGGGATGAGGTAGATAGATTGGGTGGGCTATTTACAGATGGACTATGTACAGCTGCAGTGATCGGTTTAGTTGCTCAGATAGTTGATGTTTAAAGTTGGTGAGGGAAATGAAAGTCTCCAACTTCAGCTATTTTTGCAATTTGTTCCAGTCACTGGCAGCAGAGAACTGGAAGGAAAGGCGGCCAAATGAGGTGTTGGCTTTGGGGATGATCAGTGAGATATACCTGCTGGAACGTGTGCTACGAGTGGGTGTTGTTATCGTGACCAGTGAACTGAGATAAGGCGGAGCTTTATCTAGCATAGACTTATAGATGACCTGGAGCCAGTGGGTCTGGTGACGAATATGTAGCGAGGGCGAGCTGACTAGAGCATACAGGTTGCAGTGGTGGGTGGTATAAGGTGATTTGGTAACAAAACGGATGGCACTGTGATAGACTGTATCCAGTTTGCTGAGTATGGCTAGATGATGCACTGTCGTTCTGTCAGCACATATCAAAGCTGCAAAAGTTAAATCTAGACTTGGTTTCCTCTATCGTAATCACCCCTCTTTCACTCCAGCTGCCAAACTAACCCTGATTCAGATGACCATCCGACCCATGCTAGATTACAGAGACATAATTTATAGATCGGCAGGTAAGGGTGCTTTCGAGCGGCTAAGAGATTCTTTACCATTCAGCCATCAGATTTGCCACCAATGCTCCTTATAGGACACAACACTGCACTCTATACTCCTCTGTAAACTGGTAATCTCAGTATACCTGTCTAAAGACCCACTGGTTGATGCTTATTTATACAACTCTCTTAGGCCTCACCCCCCCTCTATCTGAGATATCTACTGCAGCCGTCATCCTCCACATACAACACCCATTCTGCCAGTCATATTTTGTTAAAGGTCCCCAAAGCACACACATCCCTGGGTCGCTCCTCTTTTCAGTTCGCTGCAGCTAGAGACTGGAACAAGCTGCAACAAACACTCAAACTGGACAGTTTTTTCTCAATCTCTTCATTCAGACTCAATCATGGACACTCTTACTGACAGTTGTGGCTGCTTTGTGTGATGTATTGTTGTCTCTACCTTCTTGCCCTATGTGCTGTTGTCTGTGCCCAATAATGTTTGTACCATGTTCTGGTGCTACCATGTTGTTGTTGTGTTACTACCGTGCTGTGTTGTCATGTGTTGCTGCCTTGCTATGTTGTTGTCTTAGGTCTCTCTTTATATAGTGTTGTGTTGTCTCTCTTGTTGTGGTGTGTGTTTTATTTTATATTTATATATATATGTTTTAATCCCAGGCCAGTCCCTGCAGGAGGCCTTTTGCCAGTCTGTCATTGTAAATAAGAATTTGTGCTTAAATGACTTGCCTAGTTAAATAAATGTTAAATAAATATAAATAAATTCTTACTTGTGCCTCGATTTGGCAGTCTCATCCAGATCAACATGGCATTTGTTGTTCTTTATGATAGCTACATTAGCATTTCATTTTTGGGGAGTAAATACAAGCGAATATATTGATAAAAGTCACCTTGTCCTACACGGCTATCAAAACGTGACGCCAGGGTACGCCTACACGAAACCCTGCTCTTATTTGACTTGTTTCTAAAATACCTTGGGAAAAATGAATGGTGGAAAAACGATAGATAGGAACCATTTCCCCGTTTGACCCCTAGGTTTTATGGGTATTGCGACTCATACTGTGGTACTCTGTAGAATTTTAAAGAGGGGTTCGCCCCCGTCTCAGTCAGAGAGCAACTTTTTCAACAACAAAAAAAGTGTACAATAATTTACTTCTCACAGCTAGTAGGTAAGTGATTGGACAGGACTCGGGGTGCGTTTGTGAATTGCCTCAAGTATGTCAAAGTGAGTTCTCGGTCGTTAGTAAAGTCAAAGCTTTGTCAGATTATGTTCCTAAATTCAGAGCGTTTTGCTATCAAAGCGTTTAGAGCGCACGCTGGAAGCTCTGGCCGACGATTTGGGTTGATATGAGCCTTCCGACCTCACATCAGCAGTCAAGATAACTGGTTAAAGTTGGCTAACTACTCACAGACATTAATGAGAGAACACCTCACTGACCATTTACCTCGCCCTAGCAAAGCTAGTTGAGACTGTTTTCTTGAGCGTTTGTGATTAACTAAACTGCTGGTAGCAATTTTAATTACGTTTTTTGTTTTTGCCAACGTTTACTGACACCGGTCATATCATATTCAACGGGTGTTGCGCGTCGTAAATTCATCAGTTAGGTCAATGCTTTGGCAGACACGACAGTGCTCTGAAATAGAAGTAGATAGTGAATGTACGGACGCACCCGCCGATGTCACTCATTGGCTCCTCTCTGCCTTCCACCGATCTGTCAGACCGTTGCAGACGCGCTGCCTCCCCCTCGCCAAACTCTCATGTTGCCGATTCTGACTGGAAATAGAAAAATATACACATCGCTGAACAATAACTCAAAAGTTATCGCAGCCGGTAAGGACCATTTTAATAGTTTATAAATGTAACATGTTATTTTGTTATGAACACAATTTGCGCAGCTAAGTAAGCTTGCTAACTAAACGGCGTCCAATGGCGAGGAAGGCAATGTGTTGATGAAGCTTTGGCCTAACTGAAAGTAGCTAGCTAGCTAACCAGTCGCATAAAAACAAGCGACTCTTCCTGACGTGTCGTGCTGACAGAACTAGCAAACTAGCTAGTCGTCCTTTAAAAAAAAATCTACCAAAAACTGGTTACTAACATTTATATCTGAGTCTGCTGGTTGTCTTTTTTTTACAGAAGTGTCTTGTTAGCGAGTATATGCTAACGTTACCATGTGAGGCCTGCCATTACTTGCTAGCCACCAATTAGCTTCGTTCGTAACTAGTGTCAATGCACAAAGTCCGAGCTACAAGTTAGTTAGCGAGTTACGTGTAATAATATAACGTTACGCTCTATTAGTAAGACAGTCGAGGTAGTTATGTGACCTGGTCGAGTTGATAACCGGTAACTGACGTCAGTTCATATGGAACAAGTTATTGCTCTTTGAAAGTAACCTTTAACTACGTAAGTTACCGGTGATGTTGGATTTTGTAACGCGATGAAAGGTAATTTTCATGTTTGGAGAGCTTGCAGTGCTAGCCGAACTAAACCTATCTGGCTACAATATCCATGTGCAGTAGTTAGTTACATCGTTGTCACTACAGTAAGGTGACAATGACGTTTATCGTCTGTGGTGTTCCTCCAACTTTAGAAATAGAATGGAGATATTTAGGCCTACTTCTGGCTGACTCGCATGCTGAAACGTATCCCGTAACTAGCTACTGGTGGGCATTCGGAGTTTTGTACCAGCCTAGCACTAAACACCCGTTTCAAAACAATCAAGCATAGTAGTTTTTTGTATCACTATTTCATTGTAGGTGATTCACCAATGTTGGGTACTTGGTAATTCTACAATGGGAAAATAAATATGACCTAATCATACCTTGGCAGGAGAGGAGTTCATAATCACAGGCATCGATAATCATTGACCTCTTCCTAGTTTGATATTTGCATGGACATATGCCTGCAAACTTGTGATTTTATAGGATTGTTTACCAAATTTATGATGCATCGCTGAGTAATTTAAGTACTTTTGCAATTGTAGGATTTCCCCTCTTGGAACAGGATACACTACATTTCCAATGTCCACACATTAACATTAGTTGGACTATCTGCTCAATATATTTATATTTAGGCCAAATCTATGGTATTTGTCTTTTTACATTTGTTTTTGATGCCTTATAAGGCTACCATGAACAGAAGTTGCTCATAGATTGACAGCAAGACAGGTTATTTCCTGTGTCACAGGTCTACACACAATATTGTATGTGGTCTACCTTATACCCAGTTTTAATTTTTTATTAAAAGATTGTGGTGGAAATGCACATGGTGAAGGAAGAGGTGAGGTGTAATGGCCAAGATAATGGTTTCTCTATTGTGCCTCACTGACTGATATCCCACAAGATAGATAACAGTACATCCTCCAAAGCAATAAATAGTTCATCACCTGGGGGAAGATCTTCCTCTCCTCCCAGCCCTGCAACTACTGCACATTTCAAAACCACATTATTGGCTAGTTTTCTTTAGGGTTGCCCAGCGGCACCTCAATGTTAAGACACCTGTCTGCCTTTGAGTGGTTCATAATAGCTACATGTGGGGTTTGTCAGGGTAGCTACACTGACTGTCAAACTGCTGAAGGGCAATTCCACTGTAACAGTGAATGACAAAAACACATTTACTTGAACTGTGCCTATGCAAAGTTTGGTAACCGAATTACGGCACCAAAAGCACAAAACGTAATTATTTTACCATACTTTCCATCTTCCCTAGGGATGTGACAAATGTACATTCATCAACATTTAAACAGCCTTTTATCGTTTAAACTTAAAAAAAAAAAAAAGACATGAATTCAATGTGGTTCTGCATATGACCGCTAGGGGGCAATGCAGTTCAATCTGCCCCAGTCCTGGCACCTACATACTGGTCCCACTAGGTACCACAGCAACAATGTCATAAACCCTGCCTATTTCTACAAGTTCTCTTATGTGATTTAAACCAAACCTTGTCTTTAATCCTAACCACATTGCTAACCTTATGCCTAACCTTAAATTAATGAATACACAGCCAATTTTGACTTTGACTGTTGTAACCGCACTTTCCTTACTGCTATCCCCCACTCAGCAATGATGGTATTAGTGCTGTTTTATGTTCTGTTGTGTGCCTCCATGTTCTCAGTACGTACTTCATGTCCCACTTCTCATCGATGTGATGGCTCATTGCAGTGATCTGTGACAAACGTGTTCATAGACGTCCAACAATCTGTTCAAGCTACGTATGGTGTTAGAGAGCTCAGGCTTTGCACTTGCCAAGCAATCATTGTACAATTGCTTTATCGGGGCTGTCATATTTTTTTTTGGACATGGCATCTTGTAGTCTTCTGGTTTTAGATATGCTATTGACGCCGACATCCTCTACCATTGACAATTGCAGTATATCAACTGCAATCATTTTTGTAATCAGCGCTGTGACTCCCACTCTGTCCCTTATTGCACTGTTGCCACTAGCTCTATTACACCTCGCAAAGTTAGCATTTAATCACCTTCTCATTTGACTCATTAAAGTATTGTCATACAGGACTTTGCTGCTCTCACTCGGGCCATTTTTCGACCTGTTAATGACGATGATGTGCGTAGTGCTTTATATCTGTGGTAGATAATTAGAAAAATGCATATCTCTTCGTAACGTTACAGTATTGTTACATTAGGTATGTGAACTCAGTGTGGTTGGAAAAATGTTTTGTGGTTTGTGAACGCCAAAGGATTTCAGACCCCTCAAAAGAGCCCCCGAACCAAACGAGAGAGTCTGAGTTTGGTTCGCTTGAATTCCACGGTCCGGTTGCCTTTTTAGGGCAATGTAAACACAAAGCTCCCAGGTTCGCTTGTCACAGACTATTGCAACACTGTTTCCCCTACCATAAACCCTCTCACTTTGTGTGTCACAATAAAGAGAATATGATGTGCCGGTTTGCAGAAAAAAACATGGGCTGTTTTTGGTTAGGGCTATTGATTAGCGATTTTCAAGGATACACAGAAATGTCAAAATGTGTTTTTAGTTCAAATGAATTGTTTGCAATATGTGCTCTATAAGGCTAATAGATTCATCAGCTGTTTATTTGATTGTAAAGTTTGATAGGGCTGGGTGATATGGACAATATCATAACACAATATTTTTGGTAATAGTCATTGGTCTGTTAGTGGTAGATTTGTGATAGTTTTTCTTCACATTGCAGTTATCTTTTTGGTTTGGGATCGTTAATGTTGAGGGATTT
Organism: Oncorhynchus nerka; assembly: GCF_034236695.1. Classification (NCBI taxonomy): domain Eukaryota; kingdom Metazoa; phylum Chordata; class Actinopteri; order Salmoniformes; family Salmonidae; genus Oncorhynchus; species Oncorhynchus nerka. The sequence goes on from NC_088396.1 coordinate 43,606,238, forward strand.
ATTTCTATGTTTAAATGTTCACACCCTAATTTGCACTGTTCTTGAAGTAAATGTGTTTTGTAATAATGTCTGTGGAAATTGTTAAAAGTAGTCCTTGTGAATAGTTATGTGGCTTGTTTAACTTTGCAATTATTGGTTTTTGTTTTACATACATTTGAAAGTGAACAATCTGACTGTCACTGTTATAATGTTGAATTGCCCTGAACTGGTTCTGCCTGTGTCTGAGGGTTAGGACATACACTAATGCATCAGGACACCCATTTACTTAAGGACATTAAGCCAATTTGCAAGATACTCCGCTGAGACAAGGCGTTCAAACAAGTGCTATCGTCGGTCGGTCGGTCCTCTGGTTGCAACTGAAGTGACTTCCCAGCACTGAGCAGCCGCTGCTGTGTGCCATGAGGTCCAGACTTTGCCTTGCCTTAGCTCCTAGAGAGACACGATTATCTGTCAGGGTAAAAAAAAAAAAAAACGCTGAATAAAGAACCACCCGTCTAGTATCATGCCTTGGTCTCATCTTTCGTTTCTCTCTCCAGATAGGCTACGTCCCCAACTGTAATGTTCTCAAGTCCAGGTTTGTCAGACTGTCTAATCACATTACAGCTAATCTCAGCCTCAGTATTGTTTGGCAATGGTCTCTTCCCCCTGGTCTGTATCTCTCTGGAAGATATTAATGGAGCTGATGTGATGCATGGGTTGCTCGCTTCCCAAATGGCTCCCTATTAAGTGCATTAGATTTGACAAGACCCCTATGGTGCCTGGTCAAAAGTAGTGCACTACATAGGGAATAGAGTGCCATAGGGAATAGGGCCATATATATGGGCTCCCGGGGAAGGAGAAACAGAAACAAATGTCAGTCTTCATTAGGCCCAGGAAGCTCTCACCTGAGTAACTGCTGGGCTTTGCACGGCTCGCGTTTGCAAACACAGCAATAATGTATCGTTGCCCCACTTTAAAATACACACACACACACACAATGTTTAGTAGGGCTGCGACAATACCAGTGTATATACCATATTCTCTTCCATGGCAAAAATGAAATCAAGAAGCAGACAACTCTTAGGTCTTTTTAAAAACCTGCTGTATGTAAAATACTTTGTTATAGCTTGGAAAATAAATACATGTGACTGGATGAAAACATGTTTTTTTTTCTGACATTAGAGCTGTTTTCGTATAGAAGTTAAATCTGTTTTGTTTCCTTGCCATGGTACTAGCGAGTATTGCGACACTATTGCCCCGGCCCTAATGTTTACTGTATCCTGATTTTTTTTATTTTTTTTTTTTTTTTAATACAGCCTGCATTTTTATTGACCACATTGTGAATGACTAATCTAGCTACATGTTTTCATATTTCATGTAGCTAGCTAACTAGCTAGCTAACATATTCATGCTTCACCTATTCCTCTCTGATAAGATACCGTTGGACAAACATGCTTATCGAGGCCTATACCAGCACCGGTACCAGGCAGTATTAATCAAATCAAATTATATAGCCCTTCGTACATCAGCTGATATCTCAAAGTGCTGTACAGAAACCCAGCTATGCCGATAACGATTATTGGAGGACAAAAAAAGACAATACCGATTTAAATCTGCCTGTTTTTTTCTTTTGTCTTTTTTTTCTTTTAAACATTTATTTGTAATAATGACAATTACAACAATACTGAATGAACACTTAACTTAATATAATACATCAATAAAATCAATTTAGCCTCAAATAAATAATGAAACATGTTCAATTTGGTTTAAATAATGCAAAAACAAAGTGTTGGAGAAGAAAGTAAAAGTGCAATATGTGCCATGTAAGAAAGCTAACGTTTCAGTTCCTTGCTCAGAACATGAGAACATATGAAAGCTGGTGGCTCCTTTTAACATGAGTCTTCAATATTCCCAGGTCAGAAGTTTTAGGTTGTAGTTATTATAGTAACATTTCTCTCTATACCATTTTGTATTTCATATACCTTTGACTATTTGATGTTCTTATAGGCACTTTAGTATTGCCAGTGTAACAGTATAGCTTCCGTCCCTCTCCTCGCCCCTACCTGGGCTCGAACCAGGAACACATCAACAACAGCCACCCTCGAAGCAGCCTAACCCATGCAGAGCAAGGGGAATAACTACTCCAAGTCTCAGAGCGAGTGACGTTTGAAACGCTATTAGCGCGCACCCCACTAACTAGCTATTTCGCATCGGTTACACCAGCCTAATCTCGGGAGTTGATGGGCTTGAAGTCATAAACAGTGCAATGCTTGAAGCACAGCAAAGAGCTGCTGGCAAAACGCACGAAAGTGCTGTTTGAATGAATGCGTACGAGCCTGCTGCTGCCTACCGTCGCTCAGACTCCTCTATCAAATTATAGACTTAATTATAACATAACACACAGAAATACGAGCCTTAGGTCATTAATATGGTCGAATCCAGAAACTATCATCTCGAAAACAAGATGTTTATTATTTCAGTGAAATACGGAACCGTTCCGTATTTTATTTAACAGGTGGCATCCATCAGTCTAAATATTCCTGTTACATTGCACAACCTTCAATGTTATGTCATAATTATGTAAAATTCTGGCAAATTAGTTTACAACAAGCCAGGCGGCCCAAACTGTTGCATATACCCTGACTCTGCATGCAATGAATGCAAGAGAAGTGACACAATTTTGCCTGGTTAATATTGCCTGCTAATCTGGATTTATTTTAGCTAAATATACAGGTTTAAAAAATATATACTTGTGTATTGATTTTAAGAAAGTCATGGATGTTTATGGTTAGGTACACATTGGAGCAAGGACGGTCCTTTTTCGCGAATACGCACCGCATTGATTATATGCAACGCAGGACACGCTAGATAACTACACATGGTTGATGATATTACTATTTTAACTAGTGATTGTGATTGATTGTTTTTTATAAGATAAGTTTAATGCTAGCTAGCAACTTACCTTGGCTTACTGCATTCGCGTAACAGGCAGGCTCCTCGTGGAGTGCAATGAGAAGCAGGTGGTTAGAGCGTTGGACTAGTTAACCGTAAGTTTGCAAGATTGAATCCCTGCGCTGACAAGGTAAAAATCTGTCGTTCTGCCCCTGAACAAGGCAGTTAACCCACCTTTCCTAGCCCGTCATTGAAAATAAGAATGTGTTCTTAACTGACTTGCCTAGTTAAATAAAGGTGTAACATTTTTTTTTACAAATAGGTGTCCAAAAATACAGGTTATAACTCGGCCCTAATTAATCGGCCATTCTGATTAATCGGTCGACCTCTACCCTAAACCTGTTTTGAAATGCGTGAATAAGTGGTATTACTGGAACAGCGAGGCCAACAGGTTTTGTGGGGATGAATGGATTAAAAATATATATATATATAATTCTGAGACACATGCGGTATGCTGCTAGTCAATAGTTATGTGCTTGGTGGCTGCCCTTTGGGTCCATTTGATGCTGTCTGTCAGTCACAAGGGTGCTGCTGGTCTATTAGAATTCATCGTGATGAGAATGGTGACAGGGGTCCAGGTTCTAGAAATATGACCACTCCTTTGTGAAGACTGTAGGACAGGGAGGAGGGACTGATGAATAGGGGGCTTTCTAACCTTTGAGCTCTAGCCTATCATCATTGTGTGACTGACTGGCTAATGGATTCATATTTGGTCATTTGTGGTCATTCATTAATCATCCAAAGGGAGTAAGTAGTTTATTCATTTGTGTCCCTTCGCGTTATTGATATGGTTTATGGAAAAGGTACGGCTCTGTTGGCATGCTCCTGCTCAGCCCAGTCCAAGCTCTGGTGTGCCAGGGCAGAGAAATGGTAGAAACAACTTCCCCCTTAAAGCTAGGACAGCAGAGTCCCTGCCCATCTTCCAAAAACATCTGAACCCCCCCACTTAACCAGCACTGGCACTTGACCCCCACCCAATCCCCCTCTTCTAGCTCTCATTCTGATGGCTACATTATTACTTTCTATGCCTGTGATATGTGGTTGTCCCGCCTAGCTATCTTAAGATGAATCTGCTAATTGTAAGTTGCTCTGGATAAGAGCTTCTTCTAAATGACTGAAATATAAATGTAAATTTGTTTGGCATTGCTTCTCTTCCTAGTTGTTCGATCCTAGGGGAACTGGTACATTGCAGAGAGCTGAGGGATATCTTTTAGATAAATCGCCTTTCAACATTCACATTTTAAGTCTGTTTTGGAACAAATCTGATTGACGGAAAACATGCAATGAATGACGTGTGTGCCACAAGAAAAGAGAACAACAAATGTATTAATTCCATAACAAATATGAATGGGGCAAATAAAATCTGATCTCTCCTCCACAGGCAGGGCTTGACATTAACTTTTTTGTCCAAAAGCTCAACTAAAAAAACTGCACACCCAAGTATCTCTCCTGGAGGATAGTTGGCCACTCTGCAACATTACAATTACAACTAAATACTTCTGATGTCTTTGTAAAATAACTCCCCCTTTCAATGAACCAGGGATCAATTGGCTAAGGTGGGCGAGGTAGATAACTATGATGTTTGTCTATTTCTAAGGTATCGGAAGTGTTCAGAGGAAATCTTGACCGCATAGGAGTTACTTATCAATTAGGCTGTTCTAATAATATATTTTTTTGACTTTGTCAGTATTACATGGCCAATTTTGAATAGAGGAAAATCCTAGCCAATGCTTGAGAATGCAACATTGGTTTCATCAACTGCGCTGCCCCATGGGTAGCCCGGTCACTGCTGGCTCCGACAGAGCCTGGACTCGAACCAGGATCTCTAGTGACAGAGCCTTAGACCACTGCCACTCGGGAGGTCCATTGCTGACAATTTTTTGTTGTTGTTGATCTCTATCTACTCTATCACTCTTGCTTGCTCCTCTCTCTTCCTCTATTTTTGCTGTGGAATTGTGAACGGCAGAATCCTGATTCCTCAACACCTTGTTTAAAAGTTAAAGCCACATATCCCTGTTTTACCTTCACCCTTTTCATGTGGCTTCCATCAGAACTTTGGGACAACAATGTGAAATACCTGACACAAGATTTGTTGGAGTTTTTCCTTTTGAGGCAGGCAGACAGCAGTTTTATCTATTCGCCTATACAGTGGCCCAAGTGCTGGCTTTAAAACCATTACACCCTCACCCCCATCAGTCTTTTACGTTGTATGAATGCGCTCTGAATCCTTGAGTCATCCATCATCAGAAAAGGGTCACGGAGCCAATTAAATTGACACAATATTAAGGAATAACCTAGGATGGCTGGCTGGGGGTTTATATCATTCTCCACAGAATGAGTGCATCTCTTGGACAGTGTTGGGTATTTCTATTACATTCAGTTCCCTGAAAGAGAGTACAACCGATAACATAAAAGAACTGAGTGTTCATGGTTGCCGTCTGGTCTGTCCTTCGCCTGGGCTTCAATGATACCTTTCCCTCCAATGTTCCCTCCCTCCCTGCAGTCTGCCATCCAGGTGGGGGGTCCACCAGCACCAGGCTCTGTCAAATCAAGGTAGAGGTCGACCATTAGGATGAGGGTTGACCTAATTAGAATATATGCCTGGCGAAACCCTGCTCTCTCCCAGGCCCCCCACAGATATTTTCTGCTGAAGCCCCTACTCCTGCATATTTTTCACACCAATAGAGAGGGGGAGAGCGGGGTGGGGGGCAGACAGAGCTGCAATTGTGCAGAACGCTCACCCTGTCATCTGTGCTCCTGTGCAGCGCAGAGCCACTGTTGCAGGTTGGGGTTCACAGCTGACGAGCTCCCCTCTAATTGCTACCGATCTCTCCCATGTGCTTCTAATTAGTTTCTTCTCCCCTAGCAATTTTTCTCGTAGAGAATTGCAGATTGCCGATAGAGGGAGAGCGAGGGAAACGCTGTCTCTCTGGTCCCTATAGGGGTTTAATATCACTCTACAAACACTGTTGCCCTTTCCCTGTAGTGGATACTAAGCTGCTCTGCATATACCTGTGCAATAGAAAAGGTCAATCACTTGGGAGGGGGTTGCACGGAGACTCGCCTTAAACAACTGAAGAGGAGGCTGATGATACTCTGCTCCACATGGTGGGGCGTGTGTGGGAAGATGCCAGTCTGGGTGTGTGCTGCATCGTACGCCTGCCTGTCGCTCTGGGAATCAATAAATGTGAGCAGTGACCTGTCACTTCCAGCATTACTATGCCGTGTTTGTTTATGAAGTCTGGGCTGGGGAAACTGTCTGGAGTCGCATATTCATTTTGTTTCTCCGGCTTTGGGGAAGAAAAAACACCAACGATGTAATGTTATCGGTTGCTAAGAAACACGGTGTCCTATAAAAAGCCCGGGGGGGGCAGTGATCTTCAGATCAATAGATATAGTGTACCGGGGGTCGTCATTTGAGGTTCACGGTGGTTTGCCATCGGAAACCACCACAGATATATGTTCTGCAAACACAATTTTCATTGCATTAAAACAATCTACAACTTCGCCGTTGTTGATTGGGCTGAAAATTGCCATAGACCTCATAATACGAAACTTAGGTGCAAATACGATATTGTGTTGGGACTCTATACTGAAAAAAATATGAACTCAACATGTAAATTGTAAGTCCCATGTTTCATTAGCTGAAATATAAGATCCCAGAAATGTTCCATATACACAAAAAAACGTATTTCTCTCATTTTGTGCACACATTTGTTGACATCCCTGTTAGTGAGCGTTTCTCTGCCAAGATAATCCTTCCACCTGACAGGTGTGACATATCAAGAAGCTGATTAAACGGCATGATCATTACACAGGTGTATCTTGTGCGGGGGACAATGAAAGGCCACTCTAAAATGTGCAGTTTTGTCATACAACACAATGCCACAGATGTCTCAAGCTTTGAGGGAAATTGCAATTGACATGCTGACTGCAGGAATGTCCACCAGAGCTGTTGCCAGAATTTAATGTTAATTTCTCTATCATAAGCTGCCTCCAGTGTCGTTTTTAAAGAATTTGGCAGTACTTCCAACCGGCCTCACAACTGCTGACTACGTGTAACCAAGCCAGCCCAGGACCTCCACATCCGGCTTCTTCACCTGCGGGATCGTCTGAGACCAGCCACCCAGACAGCTGATTAAACTGTGGGTTTGCACAAAAAAATAATTTCTGCTGTCAGAAACCGTCTCAGGGAAGCTCATCTGCGTGCTCGTCGTCCTCACCAGGGTCTTGACCTGATGGCAGTTCGGCGTCGTAACCGACATCAGTGGGCAAATGCTCAACTTCGATGACCACTGGCACGCTGGAGAAGTGTGCTCTTCACTGTTTCAACTGTACCGTGCAAATGGCGTGTATGGCATCGTATCGGCAAGCGGTTTGCTGATGTCATTGTTGCGAACCAAGTGCTCCATGGTGGCAGTGAGGTTATAGCATAAGCTATGAACAACGAACACAATTGCATGTTATTGATGGCAATTTGAATGCACAGATACTGTGATGAGATCCCGAGGCCCGTTGTCGTGCCATTCATCCGCTGCCATCACCTCGTGTTTCAGCATTATGAATGGCCCCATGTCTCAAGGATCTGTACACAGTTCTTTCATGGCTTGCATATTCACCAGCCATGTCACCCATTTGAGCATGTTTGGGTTGATCTGCATCGACAGTGTAGGACTACGGGTTCCAGGTTCCTAGGTGTTCCATGGATTGGGACCACATGCCACAATCAACAGCCTTATCAACTCTATGCGAAGGAGATGTGTCGAGATGCAAGAAGCAAATGGTGGTCACTAGATACTGACTTGTTTCCTATCCTTTAAAAAAAAAAAAAATGTTTAGTTCTCTGTCCAACAGTTTCCCAGTTGTGAAATCCATAGATTAAGGCCTAAGACATTTAATTCAATTGATTGATTTCCTTATAAGGAACTGTAAAATCTTTGAAATTGTTGCGTTTTATATTGTTCAGTGTATGTATTGTGGTTCGATATTGCGATTTGATATAACAAATATATTGTTCACTGTATGTCTGCTGCAGGGGGACATGATAAAGCCATGAGAGAATGAGTTTGAGGTAAAACATGTTGGCTCACCATTTTAAAGTGTTTTTAAAAAATATTGAGAACTAGCTATAGGGGGATAAATATCTGAGTTCTGGCGCAGGTACAGCCGACTGGCGCTAGCTAACGTCAACCCCCCCACTTGTCCTTCCATCTTAGTGACATATGCCGAACCCAGAGTCTGTGCAGCCCCGTTTCCTGCCTCTGCTCTAATGAGGATGGAACACGTTCCCCAACACAGAGGGAAAGGAGAGAAAGAGAAGGCTCTCCCTACACCCCAAGGGACCTCATTAGGACTTTTTTTTTTGCCTTCCTAGAATGTGCATGAATCAGTATGTCCTTGGGGAAAAATGTAAATAAATGCATTTGTCACCTCTCTCTCTCTCTCTCTCTCATTTTTCCTCCCTCTTTCCTGAGAGCAAATTGCAATTCGAGTCTTAATTAGTAATCGCTGCCATTACGCTTTTTTTATTATGCAAATGATTTGGTCGAGCGCTTTGGAAGTGTTGTCTCACAAGCCCTGTGCCAGGTGTTTCCAAGCTGAATGCCGGGGACTTTGTTTTTGCATGTGAAAGAACAAAAAAAGACAACAGCAGAGTGAAATCGTAGGACAAGCTATAATTATTTGACAGATTTTTCTCTTTTCCCAGCTATAGTGCTGGAATGACATGAGTGACGGTGCCACTTTGATATCCTTTGTTACAGCTTTGTGTGTGTGGGGGGGGGGGGGGTTACAGAATGTGGTGGTTTTGTGGGGGTTTGGAGAATGTGGTGGCTGTTGAGTGTGAATTGGGACTGACTGCCACTTATTCAGGATCTCACACTTTTTTTTCTCTCTCTTTTTTTTCTGGGAAACCGTATTTGCCAAATGTGAATTGATACTCAGAAATCCAGAGTGTGTGCCTGACAACCGTGGCGCTGAAAAGCCTGCCTGTGTTTTTAGTCGATAAGTTGTCCCTTCAGATTCTGTGGTCAAGGCTTCTTTTTATAGGAAGATTAGGGCACCCTGTCTGTCCCCTTCTGCAGTTCCTGGCCTCCTTTTCATGAACACCTAAATCTCTACATCTGAGAGAGGTTTGAGGCAAACAAAACTGAACCATGCATGAGAGCACCAGCTCTCTGGATGACTGATCTCACACACGTCAGCTATGGAGAGCGAGACCTTTTTAAATAGGTTAACATTCACATGGTCAGATGGATAACCAGGACTTGTACTCAGACCGTGCGCTGACTAGGGGTGTGAATGTTAACATTTAAAAGAAATTGAATCATTAACATTAAGAAAAAATCCCTAACCTGATATTTTTGTCTCCACAAAATAAAATCTGTGCAATTACCACAACTACCACTAACAGGTCCCGATCATCATAAAGGGATTACATTTTTATTTATTTTTTACAAATAGGCCTACCTAACGCAACAATGATCTAATGTTAGTAAGAGGGGATATTAATCATTCAAATGATTTGCCACGGATATAAAGCGCTCAGCAAGTCATTGTCGTTAAGTTGGGGAAAAAATATTGGTTACAGAAATTATTGCAGTTGATATGCAGCCTTTGTCAATGGCCTACTTGAGTTGAGGTAATTTGCTAAATTAAGTTTAGCAAGCGCCGTTTTGAGCCATGACTCGCACTGCTGAAACGGATGCTCTTTCTCGTCAATAGCGCTGTTTATTGCCATTTCAACAGGGTGTTATTCCCTTTACAACTGGAGTTAAGACCAACAGTAAACGGCATTAGAAAGCAACAATCTTCCATTCTGGATCTTGCCTTGGTATGGAGGGGGTTGTAACCTCATTTTAAATGGCACACTGTAGCAGTTAGAAAAAAAGATGACTTCTTTATTATTCCATAACTGCAGCTTGTAATAGGAACACATTTCCCTACTTTAATCAACCAGTCCATTTTGAATTCGTTAAGGTTTTTGTGATTTAGTTATGTTTTATAGGCAATCATGTCTTTAGGCCTAATGGGAGTTTGTGTGTGTGTGTGTGTGGGGGGGGGGGGGGCTGTGAGCTTGGGTGCGCAGCGTGTGTGTGGGGTGCGGTTGCATCGAAATTGAGTGAGCCACAACAAAGGGAAAAGAGAATGTAGGGAGAACTGTGATCATTTGGCTAGGTACATTTTTGTTGTGAGTCGCTAATGCACATAACAATTGAAAGAAACATGAGTCAACGTGAATTAGCGGTTGTCTTCTGGACATAATGTCACCTGCCTCAAGTGGATTTCAGGTGCCGGCTGCTGTAGGACTGAGGTAGAACTTCATTGCCCCCTAGCGGCCATAGCATGCAAAAGGATTTGATGTGGAATTTTATAACATTTTGTTATCGTTTTAACAGAAAACCAATAAAAAACGGTAGGTTAAACATTAAGAACATTTTTCACATCACTAGCTCTGACCATGGCAAGTGTCTACACTGATATTTTCAACCTCTCCCTTACCCAGTTTGTAATACCTTCATGTTTCAAGCATACCACCATAGACCCTGTGCCCAAGAACGCCAAGGTAACCTGTCGAAATGACTATTGCCCCATGGCACTCACATCTGTAGCCATTTCAATGCTTAGATTTTTTTTTTTAAGGTTGGTCATGGCTCATATCAACTTCATCCCATCCCAGACACCATGGACCCACTCCAATTCGCATACCCCCCCAACAGATCCACAGATGACGCAATCTTTATTGCACTCCACTCTGCCCTTTCCCACCTGGACAAGAGAAGCACCTATGTGAGAATGCTGTTAATTTATTATAGCTCAGTGTTCAACACCATAGTGTCGTCCAAGCTCATCACTATGCTAAGGACCCTGGGACTAAACAGCTCCCTCTACAAATGGATGCTGGACTCCCTAATGGACTGTCCCCTGGTGGTGAGGTTAAGCAACAACCCATCCGCCACGCTGACCCTCAACTTGAGGGCCCCTCAGGGGTGCGTGCTTAGTCCCCTCTTGTACTCCCTGTTCACCCACGACTGCATGGCTGCCACAACTCCCAACACTAAGTTCACTGACGATACGACAGCGGTTGGCCTCATCACTGACGACGATGAGACTGCCTATAGGCAGGAGGTCAGTGACCTAGCAGTGTGGTGCCAGGACAACAACCTTTTCCTCAACGTCTGCAAGACAAAGGAGCTGATCGTGGACTACAGGAAACTGAGGGCCCCAATCCTCATCGACGGGGCTGTAGTGGAGCGGGTTGAGAGCATCAAGTTCCTCGTTGTCCACATCACTAAGGAATTAGAATGGTCCACACTAGGTTTGGTTGGTAAACCGTATACTGGGGTGTTTGGAAATGGCAACTGGATGGTCGTCTGAATTTTTTTTCTCCAATTTGTAGCTACTTTCTAAGTAAATGCCTGCAGTTAACTTGTGCAGTATGTTAGGAGATAAAATGGATCACGTTCTTCATTTAACCGGTCACATTATTTTGCATGATGAAGCTGAGCCAGTCGAGTGTTTGTTTGTAAATGGCACAACGGGCGAAAGCATGAGCAGGCGAGTCCAGCTGTGTATTGACAGGGGTCGTGTTTTTTTAATATATATATATATATTTTTGCCTCAATAGAGTGATCAAGGACACGCAACTATGGTTTTCCTTCACAGAAAATTGCAACGCTATTTGGCTGTTAGCCACACAAGTAAACAAGTTTACAATGAAAAGGCACAGCTTTTTTTTTTTTTGCAAAAATGATGCATGGCCATCATAGTTGTTTATTATAGAAAGAATTTAGCTGGCTACATGTCCTTATGTTTTGCTTAAAGTTCATCTTGAATTTTACAGGAGAAAATAGGCTTACCACACCAAGAAAAAATAACAGGCGAAAAAGCTACACCAGTCAGAGCTTTGTCTGCTGATAAATACCAATTTGTGAATTCTCATCCTATAGTGAAGTGCATCTGAAGCACAAAATTAGTCTGATGCAGAAATTACAATAAGAAGCTTTTTAGCTCTGCATTTAGAAAACGCAGCAAGATATATCTTTTCCTGAAAAATAATTCTGCATTAATGCAACCCCTAAGTTTAACTTGCTAGTTATCCAAGTAACTTACTGAATAAGGTGACAGGGCATCATATTGTGTAAACTTTCTGCCGTGTTTGAGAAGTCAAAGCCCTTTGGTTGAGTTATTTGTGCAGCTGCCACGATCTTTTGATTTCCTTGCCTCTTTTTCTCCTCTGCGTTTTCATTCTGAGCAGAGCAGGCAGGCCCGTTGCCTTTGACTCCAGACAGACCGTGTACACAGACAAGTATGCGTCAACTTTGTTTATTTGAGCTCGTTAGCATATTTAGATAGCAGCCTCCATGGACATTTGCTATTACATGTGCAAATTTGGTTAGCATTCTGGTAGGTAACTGATGCACAATAGTCCTTTTAGTTTTTTTGCGCCCCCTTGTGTACTAAGCCGGTAATACCATAAATCCTGGAACGAGAGAACTGTATGACTGAAAATTTGGAACCCCCCCCAACCCTGGTCCATACAACCCAACACAGTCTTGAAGAAAGCACGACAATGCTTCTTTCCAGTCAGGACGCTGAAATGATTCGGCATGGGCACTCAAATCTTCAAAGTTCTACAGCTGCACCATTGAGATCATCTCGACTGGGTGTATCACCGCCTGATATGGCAACTGCTTACAGAGGGTAGGGCCCAGGGGCGGAGCGAGCTCCCTGCCATCCAGGACCTCTATACCAGGCGGAGTCGGAAGGAAGGCCAAAAGTTTAAGACTGTTGACTCTGTTACTACACTGCAAGCTGTGCCGATGCACCAAGCCTGGAACTAACAGGACCCTGAACAGTTTCTACCCCCAAGCTATAAGACTGCCAAATAGTTAGTCCGGGTAGTTAACCATCTGCATTGACCCCTTTTGCACTAACTCTTTTGACTCCTCACATATGCTGCTGCTACTATTTATCTATCCTGTTGACTAGTGTCTTTATCCCTACCTATATGTACATGTCTACCTCAATTACCTCGTACCCTTTCACATCAACTCTGTACTAGTACCCCGTGTATATAGCCAAGTTATCATTACTGATTTGTGTATTTATTCCATATTATTTTCTAATTCTTTCCCTCTGTGTTGTTCGGAAGGGCCTGTAAGCATTTCACTCTTAGTCTACACCTGTTTACGGAGCATATGACAAAAATAATTTAATTTGATTGCGTGGGCAGAATAAACCTGAAAACTGCCTATAAAATTACAGAAGGCATGCAGGAATATAGTTTGCTGGTAGTCTCAGTCCTCATTAAATGTTTTTGGATGGAGTCAAATGATAAACTGTTTTGATTTCACAGCTTTGTATTGAGAATTATACCATCTGTTAATGGCTCAATCTCAAAATCTCTGAAAGGAGACCGAGGGAATAGTGGGTGTGACAACATGGTTAGATCTGCCGCTCCATTTCTCTCTTTCCCAAGCTGAGCCAGCGCATTTGGCCCTGCCAAGGCACTTAGTGTATTTATTGCTTAGAAGAACCTACCCATTTCCAGAACTCATACTTTTTAATATGGCTTGATGTTGAAGACCCCCCCCCCCCTGTGTGATTTAGATTTTAATCCAGTCTCTGCAATGGGATCCTTCCGTTGTTTTTGATTGGAATTTTCACTGTTATGGTATACAGAATAATGGCCAGCATCTCTGTGGGACGCAATGTAATCTAGCAGATCTAATAGATTTAATGCAGTTTTAACCAATCAGCATTCAGGATTAGACCCACCAGTTGTTTAAAACCCTGCCGTTGGCATCTGACTCTTGTCTGACTGGGGAAAGGCATGCTCCTTTTAGCTTTGTAAATCACTGCAGAGCAATGCAAGCTATTTTGCCTTGGAACGGCCGTCAAAGAAGGAACGCAACTCAATAACCCTTTGACGTGTTTGATGCTTCAAGTTGTTGTTCGAGGTCCAATCATTTAATTGTGCCTGACATCTGATAATATTATTTTGTTTTCCACTGGGTCAAAACACCCAGCTGATCTTGGGGAATAGCGTTGACAGGTCTGTTGCAGAAAGCGTCGTGATTGGCCATTATCAGCGACCCAGTGTCAAAAACAACTCACATTTTCCCAGCCAGTTAGTTCCATGTGATTGTAGAATGTTGATGAACCACTGTTTTGAGGGGGTGTAGTGTCCATTGTTCATTATTTTGAGGGACAGTGTAATGTTGCGATCGACTCTTCGAGCCTCAGGAATGTCTGGAATTAGCAGTGCAGTGACACTACTTTTTTATGATTCGTGGTCGGTTTATAGGGTTATAATTTTCCAACAGAGTTGCCGTGACATATGTTAGTTCTAATTTAATAACTGAGAGGGGGATCATTTTCTTTGGGGACTGACGCAGTCCAGGGCAATTAGATGGCGGGTTGGGATTATGGCATTTGTCTTCTCCATTTACTGTCACCATCAGCATGATGCATTGTTGATTTCTCTCTCCAGGGCTGTCTGAAAATGGTTACTAGCCGCCCGGCATCAAATCCTTGATTTCTCAATCCTGGTTTCCCTCCCACAAGGAGGTTTGAGAGGAATTGAGAAAACAAGAACGTTGAAAGCAAAGATTTGACTTCTAGTAACGTTGTCAGACACATCCCAAGTGAAGGCCGTATTTGGCTCATATGTTCCTCCTGTTAAATTGAAAGCAGGATGTGTTGCTCTACTAGCGTTAGTGACGCGTGGTTTGGGTGCTCCTTGTAAATGCTGCGTCTCCACTACCACGCTTGGGAGTTTGAACTAAGTCAGTGCTAATCTGAATCCATTTCCTCCCCAGCTTGCTTTGCAATGCATAAAATTAATTAGTATGAGGTGAATATTCCCCAGTTACGACGGCAACACCAAAAGCCTTATTCGCCAGGGGTGTGTAGTAGTGCACCGGGTGGGTTTAATCTTCCAGAGGTATTTTGATGACAGATCTAGTCAGGTGTGGAATGCTGAGAAAGGGGGCACCAGCACCTTTCTGCCTAGTTGTTTACTTCACCAACACAACATGGTGTGTGTGTGTGTGTTGTATTTCTCCCCACCAGACCTATCACTCAGCCCCACCTCCCATCACCTCTTGTCACACCTCCACATACACATGCAGAGGTGACAGTGTGACTTTGCACCTCAACGGTGTGATGCTCTACGACCAATTCAATGAGTGAGACATTATGTCATTATTTCTCTCAGAATTTAGGTTTGTCCATACAGGTTTCAGGCATTATGGAGTAAAGTGTAATGATATATACAGTAAGCGCTGCCTCTTAACTTTCAGAATGATCGTTTTAAACCATAGCCAAATACTTTTATTTCCTGCAGCATAGGGAAGGTTTGTGATCTTGCAATTGAAGTCGTTTAAGGAGCTATCATCAAATATTAATATCACCAGGGAAGCCCAGGGATAGGTTTTAATCTAAGACTCGAGCATGCCAGGGCTAATTCAACAATACGGTTTCAGGGGAAAGGCTTGCAAAAACAAACGCCTGGTTATATATTTTTTTCCATCTCTTCCCGTCTTTCCGTCTCTTTCTCCTTCCCTCTCTCCCTACAATCATCTGGTTATTACTGAGGCATTCAAAGCCCGTGTTATTGCCAAACACCATCTCTTTGTGCTCAACTCCCCATGTCGTTGCAAAATAATGTAAACAAATGTAATGAACACACTGACTCCTGATGGTTTCTTGTCAGGGATCTGTTTATAGATTATTGAGGGAGGATGGAGGAAGGACTCATTAATTCCATGTTTAAAACTGTAGAATTCTCAAGGTGTGAGAATCATATTTGTTTACAGCAGAGGCAGGGTGCCGCATACGTCTGCTGTAATTGTCGGATGTTATTATTATTATATATTTTTTTTAGGTGTCTGTGCGTTTGCTCGAGGGGCTTGTGAGGACCCCATAAAGATCAATGGCAGAGGGAGAAAGGATTTAGCTTTCTGTTTCATGTTCCCTATCCCTGAGAGAAATGCTGTTTATTTTAGTACCACCCAGATTTTAATGAGCTGTTTAGGAAGGAGAAGCTATTGTTGGGTTGTTTGTCTCACTCTAAGAAGCCTGTTTGTGGAGTACAGTAGTAAGATTATGACATTGTTGGTTTTCATACCATGAAATGTTCTATGAGGAATGGTGTGCATAAGCAGTGCACAGACCTTTTCTTGATTGCATATTCCGATCACTGAGCATCTGTATCTTGTCCTATAGAGTTGATTAGGCCAAGCAGTCCTTGATGAATGATGAATAATCAACTCTTTTTGTGTTTATTGATTTATTTTTCTCCCACTAAGAGACTTGGAGAAAGGAAGAGACGGGCCAAAACCTTTCAAATGAGATGTTCAGTTGCTCTTGCTTAATTGTTTGACTACTACAGTCGATCAATCAAATACACCTATAAGGCAGAATTATCTCGGCTTTCTTTTACCTCTCTCTACCTCCACAGTATTCAGCTGCTGTGGCCCAACATATCCCCACCTTTCCCACACTCACCCTTACACAAACTCCCACACACTCTGGGTGGGGTGTGATTTTGGGGGGAAGAGTGTTGGTTATTGATGGGAGGGATGGATGAGGTACGTAAACCTCCCACGGCTCCACTTGACGTTGCGGCATCCGGCTGTATAGCTAATGAAGAGTTCAATATAGCCAGTGACGTGCCGCGAGCCCAGCCAAGCCACCTGAGTGGCTGAGCCTGGCTCTGACGTCACACAGCCCAGCCGTTGATTTGGCGCTGTCTCCGAGGCCTCGGAGCGAGAGCCACAATCCAACCATGGGTTCTGGCACTTAGACAGCCTGGCGCAGACAGAGAGCGCTGCAGAGCAGAGAGCAAGGCAGACAGAGTGAGCTAGCTCTGCAGAGAGAGACGGAGTGAGTGAGTGTGTGTGTGAGAGAGCAGGGAAGAGAGGGAAGAAAGAGAGGGGGCTGTCTCGGGGACCTTTCTCCGACCGGCAACATTCACAGCCAATGCAGCCTCTGGTACTATGGAAACTAAACCCCTGACCAATGGAAATAATGGAGGCTACAATGTGGCAGGTGAGTGAGTGTTATGTTGTCTGCACACTCCGCTCAAGGGGTGTAAGTTCCTACCAGAACAATGTCCAATGAACGAGCACTCTCTGTGTAAGTGGGTTTTCCCTCTGTTTCTCTTGTCTTATACATGGAGAAATAAACGTGAGACTGTTTGAACGTTGCTGTAGTGTTCAGCGATTCGCGGTTTGAGAGCAAAGTTTCCCGGAGATATGCTGCAGCTTTTCTAAAAGTTCACAAGCTTAGTGTTTACAAAGGAGGGATACGATTGGCAGCCTGGATCTTTGTCATTTTCCGCACCAAGGTTGTCTTTGGCCCTAGTAACATTTTAACTTTTCAGTTGAAAATGTTATTTGTGCTGCTGCGATGTTTCTTTGCCAAAGGGCTTATTTCCCTAGGTGAGTGGGAGGGAGGCAGGGGGAAGAAAGTGGTGTGCTTGGCCCCCTACTCAATCTCAATCTTTTGGCCCCCTACTCAATCGTGTCCTGAATAGCACCACGGTGCTCGGACCAAGCTGCTCAGTCCCTCGTGCTGAATCCTTACTCGCTGTGCCACGCTTGGACCAGGAGGGAAATGCATACAACAGTAAGACAGGTTTCATCTTTCTCTTTCAATGTCTATTCAAATTGTGCACCATCGTTCACTGGCATTGTCAATTTGTGACACGGTAGCTTTTTTTTTTTCACTGGAAAATATTGTTGTCTAATGGGGTGCGGATTCTGCAGATCTTTTCAACTCTGAATATTATTACTCTGTTTGGTAGGAGTAAGCTTCTTCTTATTCAATTGTAATTGTTGCAATTCACCTAGTAAGTGCCCAATCTGCTCAAAAGCTTTTCAGAAATGTTGTCATTTGCTGTTTATCCTCAGGTGCCTTTGTCAGCGTTTTCAGGCTTGTTTCTGTTTCCAGGTATGTTTTTTTGTTTTTGCTCCGTCGTCCTCTGGCTGATGAATTGCTTATTATCCCTGATCGTACTGTAGCATTACTAGCTTGGCGTTATTTGCTAATACTTCACTGGTCCATTTCCCCCGTATGATACCTTGGGGGACCATTAGCCCCCCCAAAAAAACACAAAGAAAATTCAAAGTCCTCGTGAACCGTATTGTAATTGGCAGAGCGGGCCGCTTATATTTAGTTGCCCTTAATACCGTGCATCTCATTTCTATTAAATGGGGCAAACCAAAGTCCTGGTAAAGTGGTACAAGGTTACGATGGGGAATGGAGTCTGTCGGACTGCTGCTGGCACCACAGACCTAACAGCTACTTTGCATCTATTGGCCATCAGCCGTCCTCATCAAATCCCCCACAATCCTGGTCTCATATTCTTTGATGTCTATTTATTAATTGTACACCTAATGAAAGGGGGCCAAATTAATCATTCTAATTTGATGCCTATCTGAAATGTCTCTTGCCGTCGGTGAGCGTTGGCAACCACAATCCCAGATGGCTGGAGTGGAGAGGGATGGGTGGGGGAGAGAGAGTCTTAAGAGGGGTTTAAAATGAATGACATAAAGGGACCCAGTGCTACTGCATGCCACAATGCTCCAGAGATGCACTCCAGAGATAGCATTTAACATTACCCAGGAACCCCGGCGTAATTGCATTAACATTAAGCGGAAAGGGAATATATGTCTCAAAAAGGCAATTAAGTGGTGTAATTGCTATATGGATTTAGCTGTGATGGGAGTGGAGCCTGGTGCGTTGTTCTCTAACCTCCTCAGGAAGTCCTCATTAGCAGAGCCTAGCGCTCCTTTGTGTGCTGACTGGCGGCTGCTGCCGTCCAGCAAAGGGAAAAAAACTGCACCATACCTTTTGATTTTTACCCCCCCCCCCTTTCCCTTGTAGGTTTCATTCATTCTTTCTCCTTTTTCTCCACCGTTGGTAATTGAAAGGAAGCTAGAGGTAGCCTCGTCCCTGGCAGCAGCCGTAGCCTCGTCCCTGGCAGCAGCCGTAGCCTCGTCCCTGGCAGCAGCCGTAGCCTCGTCCCTGGCAGCAGCCGTAGCCTCGTCCCTGGCAGCAGCCGTAGCCTCGTCCCTGGCAGCAGCCCTGAGGTCAGCTGGCCCTTCTCCGTTAGTGAATCTCTCACTCTGCTGTGCGAGTCATTCCGCTGAATGGGATGATCTGTTATGTGGATATGATGATTGCTATTGAAGTCATTAGTGTAGCTCGATCTACTGACAGACTAATATATTCCTGCATTTAATATAACCGTGGCCGGCACTTAAAACAAAAAAAAAGAAGTATTTTCACGGCTTTGTTTAAGCAGATGGAAATGGGCAGCGGGGTCTGGGAGTTGAACCTCCCACCTCTAATTCAGATCGTCATTAAAGAAAGCACCCTGGGGGCTGGAGGTGGACTTCGGTGTGTTGAATGCAGCAGAAACTTTGTGTGTGAATGGAACCGCGAGTGGTATTGGCGCACTTCCAAACTGAAGCCAGGGAATATTTCAGATGGTGATGGAAGGGGCCATGGCAGAAATGGGCACTTACGGAGTTTCCCTCCGGGTTTTTTTTCTTCTTTTTCCCCCTGGTCTTTTAATTATAATTTTTTTGTGTGTGTTTGGTCCCGTGTGGCTCAGTTGGTAGAGAATGGCGCTTGCAACGCCAGGGTTGTGAGTTCAATTCCCACGGGGGACCAGTGAATAAACACAACATTTTATGCACTCAATACTGTAAGTCGCTTTGGATTGAAGTGTCTGCTAAGTGACACGTGTATGTGTGGTAAATAACAAATAGGAAGGAATTTAATTAGTTGTCTTCTCCCTCAGTTCAAAGGATTCTAATCTTGCGGAATGAAATGCACTTTTTTGTTATTCTTGACAATGCAACTTTCTTGTTTTGTTACAATTATAAGTCATCCTCCAGAATAAATGCTTTCCCCACGGGTGAAAATAAATGTGTTTTTTTTGTGATTCACATACTGTAATTGCATTTGCAGGAAATACTGTTTACCCAGTTTATTTTCAGGAAAATGTCATATGGTCATGGTTAGTTAAAACATGATTGAACCGTCACGGACAGATCAGTCTATTTGACTCTGTGGTTTATTACAATGTCAAGTTGTAGACACAGTAGCTGACTGTCCCCGCTCTCCTCTCTTCTGCAGGTTAGTGCCATACTCCTTCACTATTTATGTATACTAGACACCTGTCTGTGTCCCAAATGGCAGTCTATTCCCTATATAGTGCACTACTTTTGACCGGAGTCCATAGGGTACCATTTGGGAAGCAGCCCTGCCTCTCGTTTTGCACACAACGCGGCAGGAAGAGAAAGCAGCCAACCGTTTATCCAGCCTGACAAAATTAGGACCTTCACGCTAAGCTGTCAATCGTTGACACCAATACAGATGTCATGTGTATCTATTTCATGTGTATTTCCCTAGATCCATTTGCCGATTTTTAGATGAGCGCGAGAGACGCGCGCACACACACAGTCCGTTGCATTCACCAGGGTCACTCACAAACGTGGCACATCCACCCGTGGTTTTACTCTGTTTCGCTCGGCCACAGTTGTAAATACCTCAACAATTTCCCAAGTCAACTGTGAGGAGAGGAGACTGCCATCTCTTATCTGGCTAGCCGCTCAGTTAAAACACACTGGCCAATTAGTGGTAAATGTGGACTCGAGATCCTCCTTGCCTGCTCTGTTCAGCGCTGCCTGCAGCTGATCAGGCTCCAGCCAAAAAGAAACAGCAGCTCTGCTCTTTTTTTAAATGAATAAGTGTGATGGAGGAAGAGGATGAGGAAGAAGGGAGAGGCTTCTTCTGTTTTTCTATCTCAAAGGAAAATAAAATGCCATTTTCTTTGCCTCTGTAAAGTCTTCCCTCTGTCCTCCACAAATGCATTTGTGTGAACCAAGTGACGTTGAAAAGAACGAGCATCTGTTGTAGAAATGATGCACTCATGATGTCATCAGAAAACACAAAGGAGCATATGTACAGGCATGGAATATTAGACTGAACGTCCAATCGGCGCTCTAGCTGAAACCAGAAGCCCCTGAAGAGTCATGTGTCCGGGGTGGCCTCCTGCTGCTGTAAGATGCTCATCGCACCACAACCCTGTGGAGGTTGATCCTCATGGGGCCTGAGTCAGGCTGCACTGGTCCTCCCACTACCACCACCACCCAGCCCTGCTCCCCTCTCCTCTACCAATGCCACCACCCAGTCCTGCTCCCCTCTCCTCTACCAATGCCACCACCCAGTCCTGCTCCCCTCTCCTCTACCAACGCCACCACCCAGCCTGGCTCCCCTCTCCTCTACCAACGCCACCACCCAGCCCGGCTCCCCTCTCCTCTACCAATGCCACCACCCCCCTGCCCTGCTCTCCTTCTCTCCCTCCTGGAGAGCCTCCATCTGTAGCCGGCCATGCGTGGGCGTCCTAGCTCGCCTGGTGCCGGCTGTGCCGCGGAAAATGAGGGGAGAAAAAAAAATGGCTCTTCTCCGGTCGCATTAAAAGCATCATTGTCCTTGAGTGGGTGCATTTAGAGAAGAGGCGGAAAAATATGCTTAGCGTCTTGTTCAGCCCCTTGCTGACGGCTGGTCTCTGTGATCCACATAGTGTGAGGGATGTGGAGGGCTTTTGGCAGACTCACTCTCACACACAGCACAAGGCAGGCAGACCAGATGGCCGGAGGCCTTGGGAAAGGGTCCAAGCAGAGGGACTCTAACAGATACCACACGCCCTGTTGACGGACAGGAGGTTGCGGCAAACCGACAGACGTCACTTTGTGTGTTTTTAAGTGCAAGGACAGGAGCCACCCACACATACACACACCTGTCCTCTCCACTGACGGCCCCCACCAGCCCTGGGCTCCAGATCTCATGAATCCCAATCAGGCGAGGTCGTCGGAACCATAAATAATGCAAGCAGTTCCTGCTTCAGACCTGCGCCACCTCCATTAGCCTGATAAACGAGCTACATTGTCAGAGTCAGGAACCCGGCAAGTGTTTGCTTAGCTGTGCCCTGCCATTCTCAACACGTCCCGATGATCTCAGGCCTCCAGCAAAGGCATGGCTTGTTTTAGCTACTGTCTGGACTGGTATGTTTTTACACAACTCAATTCTGGAAGCGCTAACAAATTGGTTTCGATTATAGGAATTTGGCATAGGCAACTTGTCTGTTGTGAGTTTTCCTGGCCAGTGTAGCACTGATCAGACAGCTAATGTTCTGAACTAGCTAACATGTTTCTTGGTAACCATGGCATCGTCTGAGGTGACACAGTGCCCGTTTACCCAGGGCTTCGTAGGGCCGAGAGGTGAGGTGGCGCGAGCTGGAAATCCTCTTGACCTAGCTGACCTCTGACTCTGTTCTATAAAAGTGTTGTTGAGAAGTTTACATTGGTCATTATGGATTTAAGTGAACACGCATACTAACAAACCATTTTCTCTCTCCCTCTCTCCAGGTCACGGAGGGGCATGAGAGCCTTGTGCGAGGCCAGTGCCGTTGCTTGCCGGACCCAGTGCTGGTGACGGGGACATGGGCCTCTTCCTCAGGGCTTCCAGTACGACCCAGCTCAACACAAGCCAGAGCCTCAGCCACCAGCTGGTCCAGCACCATCCAGACACCCACGGCAGCAGCAGCACCTCGAGTGATCCTGCCTCAGAGGGCTTCACCCTTCTCTCCGGCGCCACCACCCCACGGCAGACCCAGCACCGCAGCCGGTACACACATATCACACACACACACCGTCGCTCACGTCACGACATTACAGCTTATGCTGTCATAGATTGTCACAGCTAATATGTCTGTCCAGACTAGAGTTGACAGACTGCAGAGGCAGCGCTGACCAGTCAGAAAGAATAGGATGGCAGTGTGTTGACAGATTGCCAGATTGGAGATGACACTG
The DNA here is from genome assembly GCF_034236695.1 of Oncorhynchus nerka. Lineage (NCBI taxonomy): Eukaryota > Metazoa > Chordata > Actinopteri > Salmoniformes > Salmonidae > Oncorhynchus > Oncorhynchus nerka. Next base: position 43,629,061 of record NC_088396.1, read on the forward strand.
GGAGATTACTTCTCCCGTTGTCACGATAAGGAGGAGATGAGTCCCTGGAGGCCTAGGTGCTGCTAGCTGCAGCGTCACGTATGGGGGTGTCACCACCGTCTCTCCTCTCTGAGGCAAGCAACCTGGCAGACAGAACACTTACGGCTTGCTGCACCATCTGGCCATGCTGAGGTCTGCCGTGGAACCAGACGCGCGCACACACACACACACACACACCGTCAGGCAGTCCCTGGGTGTAAGGAAAGGACTGTCTCGCACACACGCACAGGTTTAGAGCATATCTCGCCCACTGACGTGATAACGGCAGAGCGTATCTCGCCCACTGACGTGATAACGGCAGAGCGTATCTCGCCCACTGACGTGATAACGGCAGAGCGTATCTCGCCCACTGACGTGATAACGGCAGAGCGTATCTCGCCCACTGACGTGATAACGGCAGAGCGTATCTCGCCCACTGACGTGATAACGGCAGAGCGTATCTCGCCCACTGACGTGATAACGGCAGAGCTTGGTGGAAGGGCCAGTTGCTGCTCACTCAGTTTTCATCAGTTTAGAACAAGGGTGGGATGTAGGGAGGGGGAGAGATTAAGGGTTTACAGTGATGCTTTATTACACAATTGGGAGATTTTTGTTATTGATGAAACGTCGTTGATCTGTTTAGTACAAATAACTGCTGCTGAAACGGTAGCCTCGGGGGAGGGCAGGCTGAGGCTGACCAAAGGAACCGTGTCGTGTGCTGTCCATCTCTCTGCTCTCTAGGTCTCGAGCTCTTGTAGACAAAGCTCCAGTAGCTTTCTCTAATGAGAATGTCGTCTGATACTGTCACTGTAAAGGAGACTAGTGCCACTATGAGAGGTCTGGAGACTGAGGAGAGCCATAACGCCAGTGCCACACCGACACCAGCGGGGGGAGAAGAGCCAAGCCCGACCAAGACAGATTGCAGGGAGCAGGCAGAGACCCAGCCACAGGCCCAACCTCAGACCCAGCTCCAACCACAGAGGTCAGATGAGAGCTGCTGTCAAGAGAAGAAGGAAACTCAGGTAAACCTCTCATTACAGAGCAGGGTTGTTTGTATCTCTTCCCTGCGTCCCACACCATCCCCACCAGTCAGCCTTTTCCCACTGCTTTCAACCCCCCCTAATCAACCTTCTACCCACACAATTTCTGTATGGAAGTATGTCGTGTCAGTTGAAGTGGTTGTGTTATGTACCAGGGGACTACACACCACTGAAGGTATATTCAGCTAGAAACGGGGGGCTACTGAGACAGGTGGGGGTTTGGTGTATCGGTGGGCAGAGCAGGGAGAAATAATTGCTTTCCAATACAGCACAGGCTCAGGGGCCCGGGGGAGTCTCTGGCAAAGCACAACCAATCAATTGTCAGATAATTGAGTTATGAGAATCTGCAGAAGCGGTATACCTCAAAATCACTACTCCGTTATTATACGCTTCAAGGTTAAGATTGTCGAGGTTTCTGTATGTCAGGCAGGTTATTACCCCCCCCCCCCCCCCCCTCCTTCTGATATGTAGCTCGTGAACAGCTAGGCTAGTCTCCCTTGATGCTGTGACATTTCCCTCATGCTTTCTCCCTTTCTGAAGAGCCTTGACCCTGCTTATGTCGGCTCGTTTTCCTTTTCCATATCTGTCGGCAGCGCTAGTTTACCGTCAACCTGGCTGCATCTGTAAAGGTGGTTTATACAGTATTACAGTAGTCAGAGGAGAGCGGTGTCACGGTGCCTCCGTCAGAGGAGAGCGGTGTCACGGTGCCTCCGTCAGAGGAGAGCGGTGTCACGGTGCCTCCGTCAGAGGAGAGCGGTGTCACGGTGCCTCCGTCAGAGGAGAGCGGTGTCACGGTGCCTCCGTCAGAGGAGAGCTGCATCTGAAATGGCACCACATTGGACTCTGGTCAGAAGTAGTGCACTTTATAGGGAATGGGGTGCCATTTCAGTCATCTCTTAGCCTGGCTAGCCCCCCTTGAACATTACTAAAGGCAGTCAGAGAGTCCAGGTCTAAAGGCAGTCAGAGAGAGAAGAGCTGTAAGGAAATGGAAAGGGCAGAAGCCCTGCAGTCAGTCTGCAGAGGAGAGCTAGGCAAGATAGGAAAAGCTGATCATCTCTTAGCTCAAATCCCAGCTTATCCACAAATGTCTCCTGTGTCACCCCTAGGAGGATGGGGAGGGGAGGTGGAAGGAATGTCTTTGTCGCCATCTGTCTCCTCCACTTTGCAGATCGAGACGCCTCACTGAACACATGGTGTTGTTTTAGACGTGTGCAGGAGAGAGCGGTTATGATGCCGTTCCCTGCGGCCATCCCCCCCAGAATCTAGAATTCACAGTAGAATGGAGGCCAAGGCGCGCGCTTTCTTTCCAAATCATCTACTGCAGTCACTTATTTAGCCTTGGGTGTAATGTAGCCTGATGCATTAGGGCTAACAAATATAAATGTTATTGTCCATTAACCATTTAATAAACAAGGTAGAATCTGTTGGACATTTAGGCAAAATAAAATATTATAATTTTTAAAAATTTTAAATAACCCTTTGTGTAGGGATGGTTTTAGTAGCAGATTCTCGTATTCTTTAGTCTGTCATTTCACTTAGTCCTCCTCAGTCAGTTTGTTGTTAAGGGGAATCATCCCAGGACTTTCAGACAATGAGACCCTTGTCTTATGGTCCATTTTGTCTCATTGCCTACTGTGCAGCAGCAGACATCGGAACAGACAGGAAAAAGGCCCAAGGTACAGGAGGCATGTCTAAGTGTTTGCTTGATGAACCCCATCATCCAGTAGTTGACAGTGAATTGTTTCCCTTTTCATTTACACATTGCCTGCATTTTTGAAATATCAGTTTAAAAAAAAAAAGTGTTTTGTTATTTTGAAAGGAACGTATTTTTTGTGAGTGAATTATATTTTTGTTGCTTGTTTTTTTGTGTGTGTAGTTTTCAGTTATTCAAGTACAACATTTCAATTTGAATGCATCAGAAACAGGACGAGTGATCTGACCAGTTTATGGTTAACCTAGGTGACAGTGTGCATGTCGTCTTCTCGAGCTTGGAAAAATCTACCTGTAAGAGGGTTGCTATGCCAGTGTGTGCTGTGCTTGCACGGGAGTTCTGGGTACCTCAACGCGTGTGGTTTGTTTTTAAACTCCTACCTGCACAATCTCTTTGTCCCATCCTGACTCTGTTCTTAACCCTCACCACTCTCCACTCCCCAGTCTAACTCAAAGTTAAAGTTAGTTCGAAGCCTGGCTGTTTGCGAAGAGTCCTCTCCTCCTCCTATTGCCACTGATCTGCCTCGAGAACATCAGGTAACCACCACCCTCCCATGACAATTCTCAAGCCCTCCTCCTCCCTCTGAACCATCATCTGGTGTTTAACCATTTCATTGCATATGTATACCCTTCAAGTGCATATATTCTAATAGAGAAATATCAAGAGGTTCATAAGAAATTCCTCTGGTTGGTTGCCACTCTCCACTAACCATTCCCCCTTTTTAGTCATCTTCAGCCTCCAGAACAGTAGTGTTCCAACAAACTTCAGAATCATTTATTTGAATAACATAAATTCTGTCAAGCAAAAAAAGGTTGACTATTGAAGTACCTACCTAGATTCAAGCCACTACCTCATTCATGACTCATATTTTAGTTTAGTCTCAGCTGAGGTCTAGATTCAAAAAAAGTTTTTTTTGTTTAACACAAAATCTGAAATTGACACAAAAAGTGACACTAGGATTAGCCTATTTAAAAAAAAAAAAACATTTTAATCCGACGGAATGAGGTTAAATTGGATAGTCAGGCTTCTGTAGAACACCTTTTATTAAGTGTTAGGCCGGCTTTCATTCCACTCATCCCAAAGAAGTAAATAGTGTATTTTTGTTCAGATGGTTTTACTGTAGAAAAAGATTCATTCTGGATCATCATGGAAACTCAACTGTGTGAGTGAATTAAACAAACGCCAGTTAGAATATCTCCCACCGCATTAAATAATATATACGGTAGGGTGTCAAACTATGACTCCTTCAGTCAGATACTCGGTAGCTTGTCACACTAAAGGCGTCAGTATGCTTCAGTTCGGATGGCGGCTAGCTGCCGTCGGCTAAGCTAACCGAACGAGTGTGCACGCATACTCCCTTAAAAGACCTTCGCTTGAAAAACGATAAAGCGGTAGTAGTACCGCGTTGTCCATTTTTAGACGCCGTAGCCAGTAGACGGTTCCTCAAAATAGTCAAATTTTTATCTGCGAGGACCTAGAAATCTGTCATTAATTTTGACTTTTTTTTGCCGAGATCTTAGTTGCACAATTTATATCTTTACTAAGACGTTTGGTGCAGTATTTCTCAATGAAAAAATGTGCATGTAAACGTGTCGTCTCGTTGAATGACGACAAATACTTTAGTCAACAGTAAGGATCCTTCGATAATCACCAAAGGGGCCTAGACTTAGGCCTCTAGAAGAAATGTGTGCCCTCATCAAAGTCCAAAATGAACAAAAATGTCACAATGTTATAATATATGCACAAACTCTTCCAAACGGTTTTGGCTGGAAAGCAAGTGGACACCTTAAGACTCCCTTCAGTCATATTTATAGTCTTGAACTGTTGAGCGATAGAGATTTCCTTTCCTGTGAGTTCTTTTATCACTCTCTTCACAATCCCTCGCTTTCACTCCGTCTGTGCTGCACCAAAGCCCTGTTAGCAAACTTCCTCTCTTCCAGGCTAGTACTTTTCACAGGGGTGGAGCAAAAAAAAATCACCCTTCTTCCTTTTTAAACATTGCAGCTTCCCTTTCCTCCCCCATTAAAGAAAAAAATCCACTCCTTTCCCTGCGTTTCATGTTGTAGGCTTGTTCTACTTTAGTATTGACCTTGAAAAACAAAAGGGAAGTCACTTTCTCCAGATTCTTAATCAATGAGATGGAGTTGGAGGGAAACACCTGCTCGGGTTCTAGATACTCTGTAGGGTGTGAATGAGGAGGGGGGAAACACCTGCTCGGGTTCTAGATACTCTGTAGGGTGTGAATGAGGAGGGGGGAAACACCTGCTCGGGTTCTAGATACTCTGTAGGGTGTGAATGAGGAGGGGGGGAAACACCTGCTCGGGTTCTAGATACTCTGTAGGGTGTGAATGAGGAGGGGGAAACACCTGCTCGGGTTCTAGATACTCTGTAGGGTGTGAATGAGGAGGGGAAACACCTGCTCGGGTTCTAGATACTCTGTAGGGTGTGAATGAGGAGGGGAGAAACACCTGCTCGGGTTCTAGATACTCTGTAGGGTGTGAATGAGGGGGGGAAACACCTGCTCGGATTCTAGATACTCTGTAGGGTGTGAATGAGGAGGGGGAAACACCTGCTCGGGTTCTAAATACTCTGTAGGGTGTGAATGAGGAGGGGGAAACACCTGCTCGGGTTCTAGATACTCTGTAGGGTGTGAATGAGGAGGGGGAAACACCTGCTCGGGTTCTAGATACTCTGTAGGGTGTGAATGAGGAGGGGGAAACACCTGCTCGGGTTCTAGATACTCTGTAGGGTGTGAATGAGGAGGGGGAAACACCTGCTCGGGTTCTAGATACTCTGTAGGGTGTGAATGAGGAGGGGGAAACACCTGCTCGGGTTCTAGATACTCTGTAGGGTGTGAATGAGGAGGGGGGAAACACCTGCTCGGGTTCTAGATACTCTGTAGGGTGTGAATGAGGAGGGGGGAACACCTGCTCGGGTTCTAGATACTCTGTAGGGTGTGAATGAGGAGGGGGAAACACCTGCTCGGGTTCTAGATACTCTGTAGGGTGTGAATGAGGAGGGGGAAACACCTGCTCGGGTTCTAGATACTCTGTAGGGTGTGAATGAGGAGGGGGAAACACCTGCTCGGTTCTAGATACTCTGTAGGGTGTGAATGAGGAGGGGGAAACACCTGCTCGGGTTCTAGATACTCTGTAGGGTGTGAATGAGGAGGGGGGAAACACCTGCTCGGGTTCTAGATACTCTGTAGGGTGTGAATGAGGAGGGGGAAACACCTGCTCGGGTTCTAGATACTCTGTAGGGTGTGAATGAGGAGGGGGGGAAACACCTGCTCGGGTTCTAGATACTCTGTAGGGTGTGAATGAGGAGGGGGGAAACACCTGCTCGGGTTCTAGATACTCTGTAGGGTGTGAATGAGGAGGGGGGAAACACCTGCTCGGGTTCTAGATACTCTGTAGGGTGTGAATGAGGAGGGGGAAACACCTGCTTCTAGATACGGGTTCTAGATACTCTGTAGGGTGTGAATGAGGAGGGGAAACACCTGCTCGGGTTCTAGATACTCTGTAGGGTGTGAATGAGGAGGGGGAAACACCTGCTCGGGTTCTAGATACTCTGTAGGGTGTGAATGAGGAGGGGGAAACACCTGCTCGGGTTCTAGATACTCTGTAGGGTGTGAATGAGGAGGGGGAAACACCTGCTCGGGTTCTAGATACTCTGTAGGGTGTGAATGAGGAGGGGGAAACACCTGCTCGGGTTCTAGATACTCTGTAGGGTGTGAATGAGGAGGGGGAAACACCTGCTCGGGTTCTAGATACTCTGTAGGGTGTGAATGAGGAGGGGGAAACACCTGCTCGGGTTCTAGATACTCTGTAGGGTGTGAATGAGGAGGGGGAAACACCTGCTCGGGTTCTAGATACTCTGTAGGGTGTGAATGAGGAGGGGGAAACACCTGCTCGGGTTCTAGATACTCTGTAGGGTGTGAATGAGGAGGGGGAAACACCTGCTCGGGTTCTAGATACTCTGTAGGGTGTGAATGAGGAGGGGGAAACACCTGCTCGGGTTCTAGATACTCTGTAGGGTGTGAATGAGGAGGGGGAAACACCTGCTCGGGTTCTAGATACTCTGTAGGGTGTGAATGAGGAGGGGGAAACACCTGCTCGGGTTCTAGATACTCTGTAGGGTGTGAATGAGGAGGGGGAACACCTGCTCGGGTTCTAATACACACCTGCTCGGGTTCTAGATACTCTGTAGGGTGTGAATGAGGAGGGGGAAACACCTGCTCGGGTTCTAGATACTCTGTAGGGTGTGAATGAGGAATGGGAGGGGGAACACCTGCTCGGGTTCTAGATACTCTGTAGGGTGTGAATGAGGAGGGGGAAACACCTGCTCGGGTTCTAGATACTCTGTAGGGTGTGAATGAGGAGGGGGAAACACCTGCTCGGGTTCTAGATACTCTGTAGGGTGTGAATGAGGAGGGGGAAACACCTGCTCGGGTTCTAGATACTCTGTAGGGTGTGAATGAGGAGGGGGAAACACCTGCTCGGGTTCTAGATACTCTGTAGGGTGTGAATGAGGAGGGGGAAACACCTGCTCGGGTTCTAGATACTCTGTAGGGTGTGAATGAGGAGGGGGAAACACCTGCTCGGGTTCTAGATACTCTGTAGGGTGTGAATGAGGAGGGGGAAACACCTGCTCGGGTTCTAGATACTCTGTAGGGTGTGAATGAGGAGGGGGAAACACCTGCTCGGGTTCTAGATACTCTGTAGGGTGTGAATGAGGAGGGGGAAACACCTGCTCGGGTTCTAGATACTCTGTAGGGTGTGAATGAGGAGGGGGGAAACACCTGCTCGGGTTCTAGATACTCTGTAGGGTGTGAATGAGGAGGGGGAAACACCTGCTCGGGTTCTAGATACTCTGTAGGGTGTGAATGAGGAGGGGGGAAACACCTGCTCGGGTTCTAGATACTCTGTAGGGTGTGAATGAGGAGGGGGAAACACCTGCTCGGGTTCTAGATACTCTGTAGGGTGTGAATGAGGAGGGGGAAACACCTGCTCGGGTTCTAGATACTCTGTAGGGTGTGAATGAGGAGGGGGGAAACACCTGCTCGCTCGGGTTCTAGATACTCTGTAGGGTGTGAATGAGGAGGGGGGAAACACCTGCTCGCTCGGGTTCTAGATACTCTGTAGGGTGTGAATGAGGAGGGGGGAAACACCTGCTCGGGTTCTAGATACTCTGTAGGGTGTGAATGAGGAGGGGGAAACACCTGCTCGGGTTCTAGATACTCTGTAGGGTGTGAATGAGGAGGGGGAAACACCTGCTCGGGTTCTAGATACTCTGTAGGGTGTGAATGAGGAGGGGGAAACACCTGCTCGGGTTCTAGATACTCTGTAGGGTGTGAATGAGGAGGGGAAACACCTGCTCGCTCGGGTTCTAGATACTCTGTAGGGTGTGAATGAGGAGGGGGAAACACCTGCTCGGGTTCTAGATACTCTGTAGGGTGTGAATGAGGAGGGGGAAACACCTGCTCGCTCGGGTTCTAGATACTCTGTAGGGTGTGAATGAGGAGGGGGGGAAACACCTGCTCGGGTTCTAGATACTCTGTAGGGTGTGAATGAGGAGGGGGGAAACACCTGCTCGCTCGGGTTCTAGATACTCTGTAGGGTGTGAATGAGGAGGGGGGAAACACCTGCTCGGGTTCTAGATACTCTGTAGGGTGTGAATGAGGAGGGGGGAAACACCTGCTCGGGTTCTAGATACTCTGTAGGGTGTGAATGAGGAGGGGGGAAACACCTGCTCGGGTTCTAGATACTCTGTAGGGTGTGAATGAGGAGGGGGGGGAACACCTGCTCGGGTTCTAGATACTCTGTAGGGTATGAATGCTCAAGACTATAGCATTAAACTGACAACCCCTAATACCCATGGGTTTTCCTACCAGCTACAGAATCTATAAACTTGGGAAGGTGGGGGTTCTCATTGTTCTGATGGGATAGCAAGCTACTGAGAAAAGAGAACACCTGATCCCATTTTCTGCTTCATAAAAGGTGACTACAACAGTCTTGTCTTTTATTTTGAAGGAGATAATTGAGATCCAGCTCACCCAGTCGTTTGACAAAGAGGAGGAGGCGTCATCGCCCATCAAGAATGAAGTGGACCAAGATAAAGGAGTGGAGAAGCTGCTGGAGAAGACTGAAAGGATGCCCAGGAAGATGCTGTCCAGAGGTAGACGTCGTCTGCCTCCCCTGGTCAAAACAAGTGCACTATATACAGAATAGGTTTCCATTTGGGACACATTGTGTGTGGGTAGGCACTAGGCACCTACCATGGTCAGTAACCAGAGGTTGTGAAGTTTCTTCAAAGATCTCAAGGACTCAATAAGCCTTCAATGCTTCTGTAAAAGTGAAAATGCAATTGAAGTCGCTCTGGATAAGAGCGTCTGCTAAATGACTTAAATGTAAATGTAAATGATGGTCTATGTCCTGCAAGCTTAGCCTACACCCCCCCCCCCCCCCCAAAATGTTTGTTTCTCATTAAGTACTTGATTCACTTTTGCAAAGTTTCTGTGAAATGAGGAGACTCAATAGAAAAGTTAGTAATCAATGCCTTTTTCTCCTCCCTCCAGATTCCAGTCAAGAATACACTGACTCTACCGGGATCGATGTCCATGAGTTCTTAGTAAACACGCTGAAAAACAACCCCAGGTGTGTAGACATGCCGGCCATTTAGAAACTTTTGTCTGCATCCACAAGCCAAGCTGAGCGGTTGTTCTTTCACTGGTGATTAAGCAAACACTCTTTCTCTTAAAGGTTACATTTTGAACATTTGGCTTCTTCATTAGTCGATTACTAATTGCAGTTTCTGTCATACCCTGAGGTAATGAGATGAGTGCTGAGATGACTGAACGGACACCAAACTTATTCTCTCCATGTTCAATCCATTATATTCACAGGGACAGAATGATGCTTCTGAAGTTGGAACAGGACATTCTTGACTTTATCAGTAATAACGAGTGAGTAGTTCAGCTGAGTCATTTTTTTTTTTGGTGGTGCATTTGAGTGAGTTGAGTCTCATGTCTTGATTTCTTGGGGGGGGTTTGATTTCAACAGAATAATCTGTTTCTGGTCATTTATTAAGCTCATGCATAATTTCGTGTGATGTCACGTTCTGCTAATGAGATTTCACTCTGAGCTATGTTGGACCGTTTTGCCCAGAACGACTCTTCCTAATTGTCCTGTAATCTCTCTTTGAATTATTGATTTGATCCACTGTCCTCTCCTCCCATTCTTTCTCACTCTCTGCTCCCTCCTACAACCTCCTTGGTCCTCTCTCCCTCCCCCTCCTACAACCTCTCCTACCCCAGAAGCCAGAAGAGAAAGTTCCCTCCGATGACCTCCTACCACAGAATGCTGCTGCACCGCGTTGCAGCCTACTTCGGCCTAGACCACAACGTCGACCAAACCGGGAAATCTGTAATCATCAACAAAACTAGCAATACGAGAATGTGAGTAATCTCCCTTTCTGCCACAGCCAATAATTCAATTTCTCAGCCTTACTCTAATTCAAACTGCTTAGGCTGCAGAAATGACTGTCTCCGTATACTCTGCCGAGGGAAAACAGATTTTTCTTTGCGACCCCTGAAATTAGTTTTTGGGGAAACTTAATTATCTGCGTTTTCAATATTGCAGTGAGGAAGGTAGGGAGGAGGAGGAGAGTAATGTTGTTAGAGGCGGAAGGGAGATGGTGTAAACATGTCAGGTTTCTTAGAAAGAAGCTCCCGTTTTCATTGTTATTTTCCTCTGCTCTCCCTCCCCTTTTCTCCATCTCTCTCTCTGCTGCTACTCTCTCATATATATGTGTGTGTGTGTCATATATATATATATATATATATATATATATATATATATATATATATATTTCTTTGTGTAGACCTGATCAGAAGTTTTCAGAACACATCAAAGATGACAAAACTGATGACTTCCAAAAGCGGTACATTCTCAAAAGGGACAACTCCGGCTCAGACAAAGATGACAATATGGTAAGAGAGTTGTTTAATGTGAGCCGCTCCAGATCTATACTAGGCCGCATTATGATCAATTAACTTCCAAGAAAAAAGTTACAATTTGAAAATAAATAATTTGATCTTCACCATGAAAGCCAAAGCCAGGAAAGTTCTGAAAAGACACAACACAACCCACTGAAAAATGTATTTTCCTCTGCACAAAGCACTAGTCAATGGCCAAATGGTATTGGTGTTTAGTTCGGTGTTTCCTAGAGTAAATTCTCTAAGCCCTTTGTTGGTGTTAACAAACCATAGTGCTAAAGAGTGATGTTAGTGCTAAGCAGGGTGTTTATGGGTCTAGTGCTAAGCTGGATGCTGATGTTTCTAGATGTTAGTGCTAAACTGGATGCTGATGTGTCTAGATGTTAGTGCTAAGCTGGATGCTGATGGGTCTAGTGCTAAACTGGATGCTGATGTGTCTAGATGTTAGTGCTAAACTGGATGCTGATGTGTCTAGATGTTAGTGCTAAGCTGGATGCTGATGTGTCTAGATGTTAGTGCTAAGCTGTATGCTGATGGGTCTAGTGCTAAACTGGATGCTGGTGTGTCTAGATGTTAGTGCTAAGCTGGATGCTGATGTGTCTAGATGTTAGTGCTAAGCTGGATGCTGATGTGTCTAGATGTTAGTGCTAAGCTGGATGCTGATGGGTCTTGTGCTAAGCTGGATGCTGATGGGTCTAGATGTTAGTGCTAAGCTGGATGCTGATGTGTCTAGATGTTAGTGCTAAGCTGGATGCTGATGTGTCTAGATGTTAGTGCTAAGATGGATGCTGATGGGTCTTGTGCTAAGCTGGATGCTGATGTGTCTAGATGTTAGTGCTAAGCTGGATGCTGATGTGTCTAGATGCGGATGAGACTGAAGGAAGACAGGAGGAGTAAGTCTATAGAGGAACGAGAGGAGGAGTACCAGAGGGCCAGAGACAGGATATTCGCTCAAGAAGTAAGAACCCTCCTTTAATATTAATTTAATAGCTTTTAAATGCAGATTGTGAGAGTTTGATTCAATATAAACATGTAGATAACGTAACTTATTTTATTACAGGGTCCAGATGGCTTTCCTCTTGAAAAAAGAATACAGGAGGATGATGCCTGTAACAGCACACAGCAAAGACGGCAAATCTTTAGGTCATTTTCTCTCAACATAACATAGCCATGACACTTTCCCCATCTTGTACTCTCTGCTATGAAGGGCCTTAATAGCATAGAATGTTCCTGTTTCTTATAATAGCTAATATATGTATAATCCCGTAATGGTTTCAAATGGATCCTTCCTCAGGTTAAAAGATGTCCGCTCGGCCAACAGTTGCCAGAGCAGCTCTGAGAACGAGCCCAAGAACTCTGAACCCCGGCCGTGGAGCAGCACTGACTCGGACAGCTCAAACCGTAACCTGAGGCCAGCCATGACCAAAGCAAGCAGCTTCAGCGGCATCTCTGTCCTCATCAGGGGAGACAGCTCAGGCAGCAGCAAGAGCATGGGTCGCCTCTCTAAGACTGGTAAATAACCTCCACTTCCATCAACTAGCCTGGTTAAACCAGACTGAATGCCACATTCCATGGTGAGTGCAGAGTTCAGTCTGGTTTAACCATACTAACCATCAACCACCATCTACAGTTCAAGTCTCCACCCATATATTTGGGCAATCAGCAGTGCAGCACCTGTCACAGCCATAAAAATAGATTGAATACAAAGGGTGGCATAATGGGTGGACTGGCAGCCATTTTGAGTGTACCCATGCCAGAAAGTAAAATCACAAAGTATACGATTAAATCTGTGATTTGTTTAGTCTACTTAACTGACACTACAAAAAAGACAACCCTAACCCATCAGTTAGCATCATTTGAATGAACATTCTACATTACCATGGCAATCCAGCATCAGTTGATAGAACATTCCAAAATACCATGGCAATTACCAATACCAGGCAGACATTGGGAGTGTATCAGTCAAATTGCCAGGGTTAGAGTTTCCAAGCCTGTTCTATTCAGTCTATTTATATGGTCACAACCATAGAATTAGCGATTTAGTTAGTGCGTTCCTAAGTGTAAATGTAGCGATCTACTCCTATTTCAGAGCACACTCGTTTGAGTATGCCAGAGTGCAGAAAAACTCATTAATTTTTTGAATTTTACCCTTTTTTTCTCCCCAATTTTGTGGTATCCAATTGTTTTAGTAGCTACTATCTTGTCTCATCGCAACAACTCCCGTACGGGCTCGGGAGAGACGAAGGTAGAAATACACAACCCAACCAAGCCGCACTGCTTCTTAACACAGCGCGCATCCAACCCAGAAGCCAGCCGCACCAATGTGTCGGAGGAAACACCGTGCACCTGGCAACCTTGGTTAGCGCGCACCTACCGGCCATGCCCTCCCTAACCCGGGCTTCAGTGAACAATGTCACCTTGGTAATACAACAACCTTGGTAACATTTTTGAATGTTAGTACAGCATATTGTAGCCAAACTTCCTTTTAACCATCCGAGGAGCTGTTTGACAAAGGCTTTGAACAGACACAGTCCCTATGACTACTCTGCCAGGTGAAATGGGTGCCTCAAACCAATGCCGACAGACGAGGAGAACCAAGCCATCCGTTCTTAATCTCCTCCCGTCTGCCTGCATTAACGGGGTGTTTATTTATTCGTTTCATTTTATTAGATCAGACATTGATGGAGCACTGTTCTTTGCTATTTGGCTACCTGAGATTGATGCATGTTTTTCTTAGTGCATTGTCACGCCTTGCTCGCACTTATTAACATACCACTCACACATGTTCCCAAGACGGTGTCTATTTTCTACATAGTGTGCTTTCTAATGCTTGCCATTTCAGCATGCTTTCCCCTCCAATTATATTGGCCACTCCTCGTCTCTCATTGTATTAGAAATCATTTGGTATCGCGAGTGTGAATTCATTGGTTATTACATACAGAGCCCCATCTTAAACATCTTCAGTTTGATAGGTGTGATGTAGCTAACTGTTTCAACAATGCAGGACTTAAGCAGTTCTACATTTTCCTGTCATTCCTTTAAACCACACGTGTTATGGTAATATTCTATCAGTGGGTTGGTGTTTTTAGAATTGTAGTAGAAAGTCTTAGAACGTCTTAGTCAATTATGTTTTATTCTATTTAATGTCATAATAATCTATCTGTTCTAGAATCTATTCATTTCTTAGTGTTCTGCTCACCATGGACATGGTGGTGGCGCTTGGACAGTCAAGTGAATAGCAAAACAATGTGAATAGCTAAATGAAGACATTAATCAAGGAATGAATTAACTGGCCAGTTAGAGCTGTTGATATAATTATCCTCTTTCTATTTTATGACAGCATCACTCCCACAGGTAATTAGAATAGATAATTGGCTATGTAGGTTTGGAGAATCAAACATGACCTTTCGAAGTAGTGCATACCTTTTTTAATAAAAAATAATTTGTTGACCTAAGTAGAAATATCAAGGTATTTATGGCCTCAACAAATGATGTATGATACAGTAATATGTGATTGTGTGAGCCAGACTACTATAAATACCCAATGAATTCAAGCCGCGTCTCCTCCAGTAGATGCCATCAGTAATATGGCCCTACTGCCTTGCTCCTGTGACCATTGGAGAGCATCTTATGACTCTCCCCATCCATCCCCACATAACCACTCTGAGCATGGTGTCTGTAGGTTAAGGCTTTCCTTCTCACTCCTTCCTTTCCTAGGTTCTGAGTCTTCGGGTAGTGTAGGGTCCTCCACGGGTTCGCTCTCTCGCGCCCAGCAAACCCACCCTGTCCCGGCTCTAACCAAGGCTGGCTACCCCCACAACCACTCTGCGCTTCCCTGCCCAGCGGCCTACCCAGCTGTCTGCGCTAGTAGTACTGTGGTCTATGAGGCGGGAGGCAGGAGCGCGGCACCGCCAGCGAACACAGCTAACACTAGCTACTATTTGCTTCCTCTGGAAGCCACAGGGATACCGCCAGGGAGTGTCCTGGTCAACCCACACACAGGTTGGTAACCGAACCCTACCTACCAGGTTTAGTTAAAGTACACGGGCTTGCTATGGGGGATGCAAAATGTGTCTTGTGTTTTGTATCCTGTCATTGGGTTTCTTTCACAAACTGATAACTTCTCTTTCAAACTAACACGACTCACACAACTTGCTGCTTATTCCCCCACTGCTTTCTTCTTGTGGTGTTGAGGGAGGGGGAGAGAGGGAACTATAGCTTCTGATGGTGGCGTGTGTTGTCTTCTTGCAAGCAGCAAAGTGTTGGAACACCACAGTAGAACACCAGGCGTCCTTCACTCATTATTTCTGATGTATTTGAGTTGTGATGCTGCTGAGTCCTTTTGGGGAGGTGATAATTACAAGTTGCTTTAACTGCCCTTTAAAAAGTAAACCCAACCGACAGATTGCGCATCGCTTTCCCTCAAATTATTCAGAATTGACACAGGAGTCACTGTCTAACGACGCGGCTTGCATGCAAATGAGAATCTGTGTGTCTGCCTCCCACAAATGAGGAGAGAACGGAAGCACTTTGAAAAACGATGGCTGTCTCGCAAGATCAATATACCCTGACTTTGGTCAAAACAAATTCCCCCAAAGTGTTGCTGAGACACGGGATAATGAAGCCACACTGTACAGTGTTATTGGATATAGAGATAATGGATAGTAGGCGAGTTGAAGCTTTGATGTATAATGTATTCCTCTTCACTCCGCTGGTTCAATGGCCATCCTAGAGAATGTTGCTTCTTAAATATGCATGGGACTGGCTGATAAGCCCGGGTATATGGCGCTGGCACTAATATGTTTTTCGAGAGCCAGCCAGGGCTGTGCAATTGCTTATTGACCTTTTCCTAAGGAGTTGGAAAATGGGGAATTCTTGTGTAGAACCCAGAGAATTAATTTTGCCACCTGATAGTTAACTCAAGAGGAGTTATTTTCAGGGTCATCGGACGGTCATTTGGGCATTTGAACGTGGGGGAAAAAATAGAGAACCCACCCTCAACAAGTCATCCAGGTCCTGAGGCAGCGAAGCATCCCCAAATCATCACACTACCACCACTATGCTTGTCCGTTGGTATGAGGTTCTTACTGTGGAATGCATTGTTTGGTTTTTACCAGGTGACCCATGTCGTCCAAAAAGGTATACTTTTGACTCATCTGTCTATAGAACGTTCTTCCAAGAGTCTTGATGATCATCCAGGTGCTTCCGGAACGAGATGGATTCCATTTTATGTCTGCCGAAAACAAAACACTGTATTCCACAGTAAGAACCTCATACCAACGCTGAAGCATGGTGGTGGTTTGGGGATGCTTTGCTGCCTCAGGACCCGGACAACTTGCCTTAATAGAAGGAACCATGAATTCTGCTCTGTATCAGAGAATTCTACAGGAGAATGTCAGGCCACCTGTCTGTGAGCTGAAGCTCAGCTGAGTCATGCAGCAAGACGATCCAAAACACACAATCAAGTCGACATGAAAATGGTCAAAAAATTTGAAGTTTTGAAATGGTCTTGTCAAAGTCCAGACCTAATCCCAATTGAGATGTTGTGGCAGGACTTAAAACAAGCAGTTCATGCTTGAAAACCCACAAATGTCGCTTAGTTAAACCAGTTCTGCATGGAAGAGTGGGCCGAAATTTCTCCACAGCAACGTGAGAGATTGATCAACAACTACAGGAAGGTTGCAGTCATTGCAGCTAAGTGGCACAACCAGTTATTGATTGTAAGGGTGCAATTCATTTTTCACACAGGGGAATTGGGTGATGCATAACTTTGTTATTTATTTTATAATTTTTTAATGTTATTTGTAAACTCAGGTTCCCTTTATCTAATATCAATATCATCTAATATCAAAAATAGAAAAAATCAGAAAGGGGACAAATACAATGGAAATGTATGTGTAACATGTCTGTGTGAACCCTTGTCCCTATGATAATGTCTATAACCAACCGGTGCTTCAGTAGACGTGTGTAGAATACAAATGTAAAGGAAAAACCAGCCTGTTGTGATGTGATGAAGTCATACACTGGAACCGGGTGTCTCTGGATTGCTCCGTGGCACTAACCTCTTTTCTGGACAAAAAAATACCTTCTTAAACCGATATTCGGCTTTCAGAGCCAGCCTATTTCAGTGAACCACAGAGAAATGCATTGATGCTTTCATCAAGTACAGACGGCTCAGGGAAATTCACTGGAGCACAAGGCATTTTTCACCAGAGATTTTGAAATAAGCACTTGGATAAAATGATGTGTCATATTCTCCACATAAAGTGCCTCCTCCACACAACATTCTTAGTATTTTTTTTCCTGCTCATGCAAAGGGCAACATTTATTATAAATATTTACTCACTTGGCTGTGTGAATTCATAAATAGGCTATGTAAATGAAGCCCTCTGGATACTCTGCTGTCTTCAGCTGCTGTAAGGATAATGATAGCCATTACATTTCTGGATACCTAGCAATTAGGCAAACTATATCAAAGCGTTGAAGTTATCTATTTAATGTTGATAATGGGGCCAGTGTCGATAGTGATGATGATGTTGAAAATATTCATTATTTTTTCTTATTGATGTGATTTATAGAGATGGAAAGTGTTGCTTGATAGTGTTGACGATAATGCTGAAAATAATGATTGTGTTTATAGAGATGCTAGTTTTGGTGGTTTTCCATTGTGTTTTCAGCCCTGCCCTTCTCTCTCACTTCAGGACAGCCATTTGTGAACCCGGATGGAAGTGCTGTGGTGTACAACCCCAACCACGGCATGGCTCCTCAGCATCATAATCAGCAGGGCAGGACCCAGCAGCCCATGCCCACTCCTCCGCACTTGCCTGGCCAGCACCAGCCCACCAATCACAACCACGTCCTCGCACAGGTTCGCTAACACCCTTCAGCAGGCCATTGAATTTGAATTAAATTAAATAGAACCCCTAGGAGTAAATGTATATGTCACAGGCTTAGTCATAACATCTACTATACACCACATTCACATTACAAACACAGTGCTTGTACAGTCTGAGAGGGCAGGGGAAAGTAGGAAGTGAACTGATGCACATGCTCAGTTCTTACACAGACATCCTAAGCCACCCTGAAGATTGACATGGCCCCCAATTCAAAACATTACCATGACAGCTCATGGGGGTGGTTGTCATGCGTACGGTGTTATTCGTTGAGGAAACTTTGCAACCTTTCTCCTTAGTCGTCAGCCCTGTCAGAGGATATGAATTGAGTTCAGAGTGTCAGCTAAACCCTGTGACCACTGGTGCAGCACACAGCCCAAACGGTAATCATTAGCGTTTTATACAGGCCCTGAGTGGTAGGAATAGCGATCTCTAATAGCAAGATCCTCAACACAACCTGTCATGGAGAGCCCCTTTAAAAATCATATTTAAAATTTTTAAAAACAGCCGGAAGGCTTGACATTCATTAGTGAAAATGGAAGGGCAGGAATTTGACTTTACCTCTGATAGTGTAGGTGCACTACCCAGGGGTCGGGCAAGGACCCCCCCCCCATAGTGAAGAAGCAACGCCCCTTCCTAATAAAAACATTCCAAACCGGGGGGGCTGATGAAAGGATATTTAATTTTGAACAATAGATTTTCACCAGTCGGCCTTGTTAGAGGATGGAGGATATCCATGGTCATCTATTGACTGAGGTTAATTAACTTCATTACTGTTGGATTCCCCCATGTGTAGTTGGATTTCCCCCTGATCTAGCGCTGATTCACTCCGTTAACTAATATATACTGTTCCTCTATTGTTTGAGATGATACTTTCTCCGCTTGTGACGTTTGCAATCTCTGTCTAATGTCTGACTAAACCCAATGCCCTCTACCCCTGTCTGTTCTGTCCCTTCCTCAGCCGGTCCGGCCCCTCCAGCCCTCTGCTCAGCCTGTCCACTACTCGTCTGTCTCTTACCCATCTCAGCTCCTCTCCGTCTCCCCTGACCAGCTATACACTGTGGTACTTTACTCTTCTCTTTGCTCTTCTCCCCCAGTCTTTTTGTCAATCTATGCCATCTTCCCTCTTCAGGCTAGGTTAAAACAAAAAGCTGTGGATGAAACTTTTGTAAATGAGTAGTGAACTTATGCTACTGAAAGAATACACACAGGGATGGAATTTAGAAAAGTTCCTGAATCCATGTGGGTTATTGAAATATGATTGAGGTCCGCAGTCCAGTTGGTAGCGGTAATGCAGCAGGGTAGCCTAGTGGTTAGAGCGTTGGACTAGTAACCGGAAGGTTGCAAGTTCAAACCCCCCAGCTGACAAGGTACAAATCTGTTGTTCTGCCCCTGAACAGGCAGTTAACTCACTGTTCCTAGGCCGTCATTGAAAATAAGAATTTGTTCTTAACTGACTTGCCTAGTTAAATAAAGGGGGGGAAAAAAGAAAAAAAATGCACCTTAGTTGGTTGCCAACTGCCATGTAAAGTCCACAGAAAACGATGAGAGATTAATCAAAGAAAACAAAAAAACAGCTAGATTTCCTCTTTTATCTGTGGATTAATTGTCGGAGTAGAGAACACACGATTTTTTGTGAATCAAAAAGGGTCAAAGTACCAGCAATAAAAAAGGACCATATGCATTTCAGGTAAAATAATAATCCAATGTTTTATTTTCCAGGACAAATTAGCATCCGCAAGCTAGTTAAATGTCCATTAATGTTTCATGTGTGTTTCGACCTGTCCATAAATTAATATAGTTAGTTGGTTTGATAATTTTTTGCATCTGGTGGTGATGGACAAAATCTCACGTGGACCGACGTACGGAGGCGTTTGGTCAGCATGCTAATTAGACTTCATTAATATGCCAATTAATGATGAATTGAATCAGTTTAACTTTCATGTTCGTTTGCTACCCCACTCCCTCCATTGACGCAATATTGACCTCTTTCCTGACGTCCCTCTACGAATAAACATCACTTAATGACTGACTACATTAATTTTACCGTCTAATCTGAATATGATATTCTATAAATAGCAATGCTTAAAGTTCCTAACCACTCAACCATCTGCTGCCTAGTAAATCACACCACACTTAAGCAAGTCAGAATGACTCCAGTTTAATGTTTTAGGGCCTTCAGGTTTATTCTTTGCATGGGTGGCTGTATCCAGTTGTATTGCTGTAGGCTAGTGTACAGTAGTTCAAAATTCAGTGACTACACTAGGAGCCAGCAGTATAAAAGTATTTGGGGTTTCAGAAAAGTGCCATATAAAAGTACTATGTATTATTTTTTACATACAAGGTCCTGTAGTAGTTCAACTAGAGCCACGACCGAACTGTTAATAATAAATATATAATCTATGCATGTAACACGTTTCTGTGTATTCCATCCCACAGCAAGAGAACCTGGGAGCCCAATTCAGCCACATGAGTCTGTCCCGGCAGGCCTCCGGGGAGGGCCCCTCCTCCGTGGTGCTCCAGGCCCCCCCGCAGCAGCAGGGCTTCATGGTGCCCCCCCCAGGCCAGCCTGTCCCTGCCCCCAGGCCTACAACACCCCCGCCCCTCCGCCTGTCAACCAGCCACTCATGCAGCAACAAGGTTACATGCAGCAGGTAGGTTACTGTACATCTGACCCTTACCTGGTTTATTCCTATTAGGTTATACAATGTACTCTGTTTTATTAGTACTATCATACGTTATTTCCATCTGACTGTCTTGATCAATGCTTGGCCGGTCTCTTTATTCCTTCGTCTACATGATTGAAATGTTTCATCATTAGTATCTGAGTGATACATGTACAGTACATTTGTTCATAGGTACTTTCTCTCTACTTAAAATAACATTTATATTGGACTTGTTAACTAAGCCACTGCAGCTGAGGGACTGTAGTCTAGGTTCAGAGACCTCCGAGAGCTGCATATCAGTAGTGGTGTTAATGGTATCTCATTTTGGACTGCTTCATCTCTGCCTACAGATGCCAGCATGTTACTGTGGGCCAGGCCAGTACCCCCTGTCTAACCAGGGGTACAGGCCTGTGGGCACAGTGCAGTATAGTGCCCTGCAGAGCCAGCCTATGCCCCCGCCCACACAACAGACAGGTAAATATCTAACACAGGCTGAACCAGTAACTCAACCATTCATCTCAGCTGCCTAGTTCCTCTATTAAAAACAGGTGTCACATCAGGTGTGTTTTTTTTTCTTCTTCTTTCTGGCGTAATATCTGGAATACCATCAGTGGAGTGGTTTGCTTGACATTTATTTACATGGGGGGTTAATCCATGTCTTTCTCCCTGTGTGGTATGTTTTTTACATGTTCTATCTTACTGCGGGGTGGGCATGGTTGTTACCGCTCTCTTCACACTCTTTATTTTCTATTGCGCTAAGCACTTTGTTGTCTCTGGTTATCTGCTCTTATGGCAGGTACACAATAGGCTCATCTCAATAAACTGTGGCAGGGAAAGTAGACGGTGCCCCTGGGGCAGAGGAGCAGTGCGAAAAGCTGACTGCTGTGTTAGAACGCTTTTTCTCTGCAGGGTTGGCCATTGTGTTGCCCTTGGCCTTTTAGCCCACACAATAACCATTTCCAATCAAATACACCGTTAGCATTGTCTCCCTCGTCTCCACTGCGTATCGCTGAAGCATCATTCATTGGCCTGTCTAGAGAAACAGATGCTCCGCTGCACCATTTGAAATACAATAGTCAATCGGATCTCTTAAAGGGAATGGGGAATTTTGTTTTAATTACCTGGCAGCCTTTGTACATGCATCAGTCATGCAGATTGGCAGTGGAGAACAGGATGGGGATTTCAAATGGGGAAATGATCTAGAGTTCCAGCAGCAAAATGTCAGGACCCACAGGCGTATAAACATTGTTACATTCTAAGTCAGGTGTTTTAGAGGGGTTTCTTACCTGGATATCAGCCCTCCAGGTGTGGGTAAGAACCAAAGGGCCTATTCTGGATACGGGTGGAAGTTGACCGTCCACAGAAGAACCAAAGGTCCTGGATACGGGGCCGGGGCGCTGTCTGAGAGGCCTAGAATTCTCACAGTGAACCGGTCTCTTTTCCAGCCCCTCACTTTCACCTCTTCAGACAGAACTGTTAGCCAACAACCCTCCACAGCTAAGCACTCAATCACACTGCTGTAAAAGTCAGCCATTTTAAAGCCTTCTGTCTACTGGGTGTACTTGAGGAATTAACCATCAACCATCCATCAACCAACCAACCAACCAACTATCTGACTTGACTGAGACATTTCATTTATCTCTCCATTAATATTTGTGATGGCCTGGTATTTTTTGTTTTTATGCTTGATGTTCCTGCCAAAAGAGTCTTCATTTTGCTTTTTACTTAGACATCGGATGTCAACTTTTTTGTGCTCCACTTGCACAATTATACAAAACATTCACATATTCTGACTACATTTTGAATGGGGTATTATACTGATTATTGTTAGCTATAAATGTCTTGTGCAAAAGTCTCAACTGCAATTCATATCATTCTGAAGATGGATTTAATTATAGATTCATAATGTGTGCAATTATCGTAATCATAAAATATCAGCAGAATTCTCTGCTATCAAATGTCAAACGTTTATGTTTTCTGTAGAAATGTACTGTACTTCTCCAGATATGGTCAAATAAAGCCTAAGGAAACAATTTTTTTTTTTTTAAAGGAGGATGAGAAATGTGGTAGATCTGAATTGAAGGACACCATTACACACTGAACTCCTCCTTTCCCCAGGCGGCTGAGAAAGCCTAGTCCTATTCCCTTATTCTTGTAAAAATAGATGAAGCTTTTGAATGTGAGAAAGGCAGCAGAAGCCCCAGTATATCTGGTGTAATAAGGAGAAGGGTGGCGTGCCTGTTTCATCTTATCTCCTAAAGCTGCCTGACAGTCAGTGGCTCCTTTTAACCAGGCAGGCAAGACAGTCTGCCAGCAGCAATTCAAGCCTTTTGAGTCCTGAGGTCCAGAGTCTCCTTCCTCTCCTCTTTTTTCTCTCTTCCATCCTCTGCCCAGTCAGCTGAAGCACAGAGTGTTTAACATTATATTCGCTTCATGCTCGGTTTGTAAGTGGAGGTGAGAGAATGGTACTAAAAATAGCAACCAGCCTCTGCCTCTCACCGGGAGCATCCATTCCTTGTGTCCCACTTGTCTTCTCATCTGGGCTAAATTGATTGCTGTCGGCTGGCCAAAAGCCAGGAGAAATTGAAAATTTCCCAGACAGCCCTCTCCTCCCTTAACTCCCTCCCTTCTCGTTTTTACCTCCTGCTGTTTTCTCCCCTCCACCCCCCTTCTACTCAGGGCGCCTGCTTAAGAGGGGCTTTCAATAACATTCTCCACTATAAGCACTCTCTGGTAACCTTGATGCTGATGTATTTTACCCAGTGAAAGAAAAAGCTTTGTAAATTTAATTTTCCTTCTATGAATTTTTTTTTTTACAATTTTTCTTATCTCGTCTCCCATAATCTTACCAGTGGAGGAGAAATCCTATTGAAACGACTTTGGCGCTGAAAGGTTGTTTATTTACTGAGCCATTTTAATGTTGACTACCCTGAATCATTGATTGCTTCCAATGGAATAAGCACACAGCCTGTTCTGTGGCAAAGTGTTTCGTTTTTGTTGTAAAATAAATAAATATTATAATATTCTTACAAAGCATACAAACATGCAGACACAAACATCCACAACACCAGCCCTGCCCACACCCACCTGTTCACACCAGCCCTGCCCACACCCACCTGTTCACACATCCACAACACCAGCCCTGCCCACACCCACCTGTTCACACCTGCACAACACCACCCCTTCCCACACCCACCTGTTCACACCTGCACAACACCAGCCCTGCCCACACCCACCTGTTCACACCTGCACAACACCAGCCCTGCCCACACCCACCTGTTCACACCTGCACAACACCAGCCCTGCCCACACCCACCTGTTCACACCTGCACAACACCAGCCCTGCCCACACCCACCTGTTCACACCACCCCTTCCCACACCCACCTGTTCACACCTGCACAACACCAGCCCTGCCCACACCCACCTGTTCACACCACCCCTTCCCACACCCACCTGTTCACACCTGCACAACACCAGCCCTGCCCACACCCACCTGTTCACACCACCCCTTCCCACACCCACCTGTTCACACCACCCCTTCCCACACCCACCTGTTCACACCACCCCTTCCCACACCCACCTGTTCACACCACCCCTGCCCACACCCACCTGTTCACACCTGCACAACACCACCCCTGCCCACACCCACCTGTTCACACCACCCCTGCCCACACCCACCTGTTCACACCACCCCTTCCCACACCCAGCTGTCAACACCACCCCTTCCCACACCCACCTGTTCACACCACCCCTGCCCACACCCACCTGTTCACACCACCCCTGCCCAGATCCAACTGCCTAGACCCACCTGTTCACCCCCTCATCTCTAGGGGTGATGTATCATTCTCTGCCACATGGCCTCAAACTGCACCATTTTGTTTCTCTTCGTCGCCCATGCACTTTCAACATTTTACATAATAAAGCATTTGACCTTTCCATTGTGTTAACGATGGAGGATTGGTTGATTTCCAGTTAAGTATGTTTTTGTCAAGATTGACGAGAAAGGATCGTCCAATCCATCGGGTATCTCACTGCACCCTCACATGTCATGTCTTGAAATATGCAAACAGATTGATTAATAGTAAATTTACTTTATAATACTTCTGCCAACTTTCTAGCTCCGCCCATAACTTTTGGACTTTATAGCCTTCCCAAAAGAAGGCTATAGTCATTGTTAATTTTACACCTAACACTTGACTCTGCTGTTGTGCTGTCGAAATTTGTGAATTTTGTCTCTTGTGTAATAAATTCTATACATTAGTTTATGCTGGATTGTGTACATTTTCACTCACTGTAATTGCATTAGTTATGTTCCAACATTCCCTTCATCGTGTGCCTATATCAGTTATTTTTAAGTCTTAGTTCCGCTAGTTAATCTATCCAACTGAGATTGCCCGTTGGATAGATTGCCCGTTGGATAGATTGCCCGTTGGATAGATTGCCCGTTGGATAGATTGCCCGTTGGATAGATTGCCCGTTGGATAGGCTCTCTGCAAGGGTTTGTATATCTTACCCATCAAATGAACATCCTTTTCTGACTCAACTAGGATTACCTCAAGATTACTCTGATATCCAAAATAACATAAATTTAAATTTCTTGATATGGAACTTTTAAGTTGAATGTATTTGAAAATATCTACATTGGTCAGTCCAAAATTGCTTTTGAATTCTGTCATGGAAATACATTTATTAATAAATAAATGTCATAAATAAATGTAATTTACGGTTTCTATACCTTTTTTAGTTTTCCCTGTGGACCAATTTATCAGGCAATTCTGAACGTTTTAATTTCCATACAAGTGCTGAATTCTAAGAATCAAGACATTTGAATCCACTTTTTGATTAAATCAACTTCATCTCTCTCGCTCCCATTTCACTTTATCTTGCTCTCTGTTTCTCCCCCTCGCTCACTCATTTCTCTCTCGCTCCCCCTCCCTCCCTCTCTATTTCTCCAGGTTACCAAACTGTGATGCTCAATCATCCACAGAGCTATCAGAGTATGATAGTAGTGCCACAGAGTCAGAACCCGGTCAGTGGCCAGCAGAACCCGGTCAGTGGCCAGCAGAACCCGGTCAGTGGCCAGCATAGCAATATGGGACATCAGATGCAAGGCATGATGGTCCAGTATCCCTCTATGTCATCTTATCAGGTGGGTACTCAGCATTTCAACATCTAATAACTCAATGTCACTTTATAATGTAAAAACACAATTAACAATGATGAACATTAAGAAATGTAAAGCATATTTATTTAGCCAAGTAGCTTAGTCATTAAGAACCATTCTCTTTTCCATAAAGTCTTGTGTAACCGTGAATATTTTTGGGCATCCCATGTCATCCATCTGAACTATGGGTCTGTCTTGGCAGGTATCCATGCAGCCCCAAGGCTCCCAGGTTGTACCACAGCAAACGTATCAGCAGCCTATCGTCATCCACAACCAGTCCAACCAGAGGCCCATGCCTGGCTCTGGTGTCCAGGTTTACTACAGTGTTATCACACCCAATCAACAGAGGTAGGACATCACCACACAGTTTTAACATAAAAATACCTATACTTAGTGTAGACCCATTCCACTTAATGTAGACCCATTTATAATACCAATACATTGTTGAGTACATATAAATGCATTCCCAGTTGAACAGAACACCATGTGGTAGGACATCGCACATTTTTAATGTGGACATACTCCGATTATAGACCAATAACATTACTACAGAACATTAATACTGTATCATTCCCAGTTATACAGTAAGCAGTTTTTTTAGGTTGAACAGATAACTAGCCCTTCTCTGTGATGCTTCACACTGAGCTGTGGAACCCCCCCCCCCCCCCCCCCCCCCCTCCTGGATCCTCTTCTTTAATAGGCCATGTTCAAGATGATTTATAAGGCCAGATATCTAATGAGTCTTAATATAACAGCGCTGGTCCAGTGTGGCGAGCTGCTCTCTACACCATCCTTCATGCCAGCCCTCTGGTCCGCTGTGCAGACGCACATTATTCTTCAGGGTGCCGAGTGGCACGGAGAGCCGAATGTCTGCTGCGGCAGCTGCCTGCCTCTGCTTTGGGATGACGCGTAACCCTGCCTGCCTTTTTGCTTGTATTGTTATAAAATCAAAATGGAGGAGAGTGAAAGAGGAGCCTGGAAAGAAGAAACCCCAGTGGCACTCCACAACCGCAATTCCGTAACGGAGACGCAGTGATTTATGCTGTTTTCCCTTGATTTGTTTTGATTTGTTAGAAAATGAGCCTGTAGAGATTTCTAGCTGATTCCCAGCTTTTACCAGTTTCAGATTGAGGATATTTATGGTTGTTCTAATGCAATACAGGGTTATTGATCTCCTGTGTACACAGTGTTCCACTTCAGTAATTTAGCACATTTTAAAACCGATGTGCCGAATTCTGATTACATGAATGAATCTGTGCCAGAGCTTGGCCTCTCTGCTACTCGGCTTTAGTGTGTGTGGTGTTTCTCTCACTGCAGCTCCTCTGTAGAGTTCCTGCCTCCTTCCGGATCAGAGCAGATGCTGTTCCCTCGGCCGTCCTCCCCCTGCAGCTCCCAGCAGCCCCTCCATCAGACACATCAGTGCTCAGGTACACACAGAAACACACACACACAGACCGACACACTGCAGTGTTCAGGTATACAGCAGAGAGCCAGTCTGAGCCACATTATAACCAGGTCTCAACTAGGAAGTAAAAATCACAATTTATAAATAAAGTAGTCTGGCAACCAGCTGGTTATCAGTAGCTGGCTACAAGACTGCTTTATCACTTTACGTTGGATCCCTGAAAGAGCATATTTTCTCTTTTCAACTGTATAAGTGTGAAATATAAAATGTTGCTCCTAATGAGTTAGTTCTTGAAATGAGCTGCTGTACGGGTTGTCTCTGGAACAAAACCCACAGACGTTAGCTTCGCTGTACCACCTTTTTTTTTTTATAAAAAAAAAAAAAAAACCTTTCTCCTACCTCTTTTAGTTCTTTAACATGCTGTCCAATCCAACCGTCACAACGTAGACAGCCCAATCCCCTCTTCTGAACAATGGCGTGGAAGAGCCCTAAGAACATTTTAATTAGAGCCCAACTTAACAAAGGCGTCATCAGGAGAAATGACTTGCAACCGAATTCTCCGGCAAATCAAAATGGATTGAATCGATTCTAAAGGGTCTTCTTGGGGAGGGGGCGCAGACAGGCAGCATTCTCGCAGACAGGCAGCATTCTCACCCCCCCCATCTCCTCCTCCTATTCAGTTAGCTTTGAGGCTTTAAGGTGCTAATTGAAATTACACTCCCAAGTCTTAACGATGTAATTATTGAACAGATATGGACTGGTAATTAAGAAGTAATTCCTCTGCTGCTTTGTTCCCAGTTATGGTCATCTTATTAAAAAAGTCCCTTAATGGGCAATCTAATTCTAATTTGAAACGTTTTAGGAGGCCTTAATGTGATTTTCCTCTGTGGCGAAGCTCCTTTGATCAGTATAGCCACCGTCGGTCTCCCCGTGTCTCGGTCGGTCTCTCAATTTCAACTTAAGGGCTGTATTGGCATGGGAATCATATGTTAACAAGTGAAGTAGATAATAAGCAAAAGTGAAACAAAAAATTAACAGTAAACATTACACTCACAGAAGTTCTTTGTCTGTCTCTCTGTCGCTCTGTCTTGCGCTCTGTCATCTTTTATTTTCTCCTTAAATAACTCATTAGAGGAAAGGGTAATCTTATTTCAAATCCTGAAATTAGATCTCTCTCTCGCTCTCTCTCTTCAGACCTGAGATGGTTGAAATGTTTTCATTTCATGCCAGGATTACCACGTAAAAAATACATTCCCTTCATTTTAAACCTCTTTTGGCAAATGTAAATCGTTTTTTTTACACTTTTTTTTTTCAATGTGGAAATGTGTTTTGGTTATTATGCTGTTCTATGGGTCAACTTCCTTTCTGTGTGACCCCCTTTTTATTCACAAAGAAATACAAATAGACTGCTGCGTATTACACCAAGACAGTGCTAGTGATGGATTAAATCCAAGGTTGGTAGTACTATAGAGTCCAGGTTGTCTTTTGTTTGTGGACCTCCCTTTTTATTGTCACAATAAAATAGATGGAAAACAAAATATAAATGGAGGTTTTCATCCTTGAGATGGGGTGGGGAATTATGTGGCTGTCAGGATAAGAGTGTTATAGATGCTCGTTACTTTTATCCCCCATCAGAAATAATTACAGACAGGCTAAGGGCAGTCAGAAGTCTTCCTCATCAGAAATAATTAGACAGGCTAAGGGCAGTCAGAAGTCTTCCTCATCAGAAATAATTAGACAGGCTAAGGGCAGTCAGAAGTCTTCCTCATCAGAAATAATTACAGACAGGCTAAGGGCAGTCAGAAGTCTTCCTCAGCAGAAATAATTAGACAGGCTAAGGGCAGTCAGAAGTCTTCTTTTAATAAGGTCAAGTGCAGGTCCAGAAAGTTCTCGAACCCTTTGTTGGGCAAACTCATTTAATTGGATGTTTGACGGCAAAACATTTGAGATGATGCAATTCAAAGTATTAATGATCTGAGCTGTCTTGGAAAGAAGGTCCCAACTAGAATAAGATGCATGTCAACAAACATTGTTCAAACATAGAGTTAAATTTCTAATAACATATTACATATCAAATAAGTGGAAGTTAACATCACATGTAATTAGATGACAAAGGATTTTAACGGCAAGTCAGTGAATATGATTTAGTTTTCATACATAATACACTAATGAAATACGAAACAGTCAAACTGACATACTTATCCTATTAAACGTGATTCATATATTTCTAAAAGGCAAATGTCACACACACACACAAAATAAACGTACTGTGATTCTTAAGTGGAACAGGTTCTAGCATCTGAAATGTAAGACTAAATCTTTACACATCTTTCATTGCCCCTGAAGAGATGCATATAAACTCTCATTGAATTTGATGTAATATTGTAATGCCTGTCCTTGTTGCCTCTGTGCCCCTCCTCCAGGTGGTGGAATGGTGATGATGCAGCTGATGTTGTCCCCTGGCCAGCAGCCGAGGCCTCACACGCCCTCGCAGTGGAAACACAGCAAGTACTACAGTCTGGATCACACCAGAGGACAGAAGTCCACAGAGCTCTCAGTCATAGACACCTCACAGGTGAGAGTCCCTTGCTCCGCTCCCCCATACAGCCTAAAGAGAACATGCAGATTTGAAGAAAAAATGTTTCGCAAGTATTTCTTCAGTATCACACTCTTGGTGTAAATATAGTAATGGGGTTTGGTGTTGTGGTCTGTAATGTTGTAAGAGAGTAGCCTTGAATACTTTTGATTTTGATTTTGAACCATTGGTTTTCCTGGTGTCGGGTGTGTTCACCCAATAACCCTCCCCTGTCCTCCATCTAACCCTGTCCTCTATCTGTCCATACAGAGCAGTCCCCAGCTGGGCAGTCCCTCTACCTCCCCCGCCCAGTCGCCAACCCCCTCCCACCTGACCAATGTGAAGAGCATCCGTCCTGGCCTCACCCCCGTACCCATGATGCCACAGTTCTCCAGACCCTTCATGCCAGGGCAAGGTGGGGGAGACACCCAGTGTTCCTTTACCCAGTCCTGGGGGAACTTTAACCAGCCATTTCACATACTTAATCTATTCCAATTATATATATTCCAATGGCTTGCTGATTAGTTGAATTAGGTGTGCTAATACTACATTCAAACAAATATGTGGAATGCTGAGGGTCCCTGAGGCTACTCGGCTGCTCCATCTTTATGGAAAATGGTAACCCTAAAGAAATGTAGCCCAATTTAGTGTGTCGTCATTTGTGTTTCCCAGGAGATGCTCGGTACCCATTGCTAGGGCAACCCCTCCAGTACAACCCCCAGAGCCGTCCTCCTCTCCTCCACTTTCCCCCCATGGCCCCCAACCATCAGGTGAGTCTACACAAGACAGAGGAGGAAATATGTGTGGATATCTATGTACCATTTTAGAAATGCTTAGCGACATCTTCTCTTTAGTACTGTGCAAATAAAACAAAAGATCAAAGTCAAATAATGGTCCCCGCTTCTTCTTTTGTTCCTCATTTTCTCTTCCAAAGTAATCAATATCAAGCATTTGGGATACCTTGAGCTAGGACCTTGAGTCCACATAAAGTGCAACAGCAGACTACAAGCTGGTCAACTGAATGTTCTCTCGTCCTCCTTTCTGCTCCCAGGTACCTATGGGGATACGGCACAGCGGTGGAGGAGGCAGAGGGAGGAAGCAGCCGAGGAAAGCTCTGTCTACAGATCTCAGTGTAGGTCAACCAGGTAATGGTAGAGAACACCTCCGTCTGTTAAGAGGACAGAGATGTGGACCTCTACTCAATAAATATCTTACTCTTAGATATCTTAAATACAACATTTATCCATGATATTGATATTTGATCTAAAAAAATATATATATATATACACATTCTTCGTAAACAACAGTGAAACACTTACTTATGGACCCTTCCTAATAATTCAGAAATAAACATTTTAGAAACAATTATAACACAATGAATAAATCCACAATGACTAACGATAACTTGGCTATGGGGTACTGGTACCAAGTCTGTGCAGGGGTACGAGGTATTTGAGATGGATATGTACATATAGATAGGGGTAAAGTGACTAGGCAACAGGATAGATAATAGACAGTAACAGCAGTATACTGTAGGTAGGGGTAAAGTGACTAGACAACCGGATATATACTAGACAGTAACAGCAGTATACTGTAGGTAGGGGTAAAGTGACTAGGCAACAGGATAGATAATAGACATTAACAGCAGTATACTGTAGGTAGGGGTAAAGTGACTAGACAACCGGATATATACTAGACAGTAACAGCAGTATACTGTAGGTAGGGGTAAAGTGACTAGGCAACAGGATAGATAATAGACATTAACAGCAGTATACTGTAGGTAGGGGTAAAGTGACTAGACAACAGGATAGATAATAGACAGTAACAGCAGTATACTGTAGGTAGGGGTAAAGTGACTAGACAACAGGATAGATAATAGACAGTAACAGCAGTATACTGTAGGTAGGGGTGAAGAATAGATAATAGACAGTAGCAGCAGTATACTGTAGGTAGGGGTAAAGTGACTAGGCAACAGGATAGATAATAGACATTAATAGCAGTATACTGTAGGTAGGGGTAAAGAATAGATAATAGACAGTAGCAGCAGTATAAAATAGGTAGGGGTAAAGTGACTAGACAACAGGATAGATAATAGACAGTATCAGCATGTGAGTCAAAAGAGTTTGTGCAAAGAGGTTAAATGCAGATAGTCCGGGTAGTTATTTAGTAGTCTTATGACAAAGGAAGCATAGGGTTAGTCTGTACTGCTTTAACTAATGAGGCCATAGGCTAAAGGCTGTCTCCAAGTTGGGTCTGACAGTTCTCTCTCTCCTCTCTCGGAGGCAGTGAGTGGGCGGGTCCTGGAGGTGACTGAGCTGCCGGAGGGGATCAGCCGGACCGAGGCGGACTCTCTGCTAGGTGAGCTCTCCAGAGTCAGGGCCGTGGTCTGATGGCTCCGAGAGTACCACTACCATCACAGCCGCGTTGTCTGGCAGTCGATGGCTAACGGTGACCACCACCACGCCAAACCCCCACGGTCAAACCCCTGTCAACCCAGCCTCCACCTAATCCCTCCTGGTCACGTTCCCCTCCAGGTACGCTGTGCAGGATGCCCTCCTGAACCACAACGGCCCCTGATCCTCCATCAGACTTACCACGAGCAGGTGCCATGGCCGAGGTTACGGCCACAGACACTCCCAGATAGGGCCAGCTCCCAGTAGAGGGCGTTAAGGACCCCTGGCTCGCCTTTTAAACCCTGACCCCTCACCAGCACCGCCAGTCACTTCCTGTTGCCATCACTCCCCCCAGCCCCTCCTTTCCCCCTCCCTCTTCACTCACTACGTTGGCTTGATGTAAAGGGTTGTTTTTCCACTTGATTTGTAGAGACTTGGTTGGGGGGAAATGTGTTGTACTTCGTAATGTTCTTACTAGCGGTTTGACGAAAAAGAACAAAATGTAACTGAACTGACGTGAACGAATATCCAAAAACCACGATTATTGAAGTTCCAAATATTAATAACCTGTCTGCTCTCTGTTTTGAGAACAGGCCGGAACACATCAAAAGCCTGTATTGTTGTTTTATTTTTTTTGTTCATTTGTTTTATAGTTGTTGAAATCCTGAGTCAGGCCCAAAGCTCAGCTCTCTCATTATTACTCACCCAGCCCAGTTGCAGTGTCTGGCCTGGTTCAGTTTAACTCAACCAAAGCTTCCCCACATCCCCAGGGTAGCTGACTATCGGCCAGCCTGCCACCAGCCACTTGCCCCATATTGTGGCCGGTACATGATGAAGTTGCCCTCGGCTACACAATGGGTCTCTAGTTGTGCCTTTCTCTCCAAAGTCTACTGCTTTATTCTCCAAGAAACGCAAAATGAAGTCACCCCCCGTCAGAGTCTATTGTTAAATGAAAAGACCTGCACCTTGTAAATAATTTATATAGTAGCTAAATAATTCAATCAGTTCTCTATTACACAGTGAACGTTCTGTATGTGTGTTGTTCACAGGCAGGCACAGATGAGAGCAACGGGAAAAACGGCTCGTTTGAAACCCCTGGTTTTTAACTTCATTTAAAATGACACTCCTCCACCGCAACGGCATATTTTAGCAATCATCTGCTTGGATGGCCTCCTCTTTCTCTCTCTCTCTCTCTCTCTCCACCACACTGTCCTCCCTCCTCTTCTACAAGGCCTACAGTGTCAAATCTTTCATTAGGTCTTTTTAAATGATATACTTACTGGGTCACTGGAAGAAACAACAGTTTGCACATTTATACAACTGAATATATAAAAATTATCTATTTTTCCTTTAATTTCTCTCAAAGATAAAAAACAAATGTGTGGATTCTGAAAGGCTGTTCAATGCTGGTGCAAGTCATTTTTATTTCATTTTGAAACCAATAAATGTTTACACCAAAATATGTGTGATTTTTCAGATCACAGGAAGTCCTTTGAAATGGATGGGGTACTCTGGCTTTCTATCTGTCCAGAATATCCAAACGGCTTTGGGTGTCCTCTTTCATGATGTTTAAACTGACGATTTTAAAAACACTAGGTATAGTCCTACCTCAGATGTCAGTGTAAGCATAGATAGTGGTTTGTTTTGCTATGGGTGGAAGGTGGGCATGTGGGTTTTATACTTGGTCTTATCTAATTTGGTCTTTGGTTGGTGCTGTTCATCTCAATCCAGGTTTTATAGGGTCATTTGTCTGCTACATTAACCTCCCACCAACCTCCTCTCTTCCAATGCCTCACAGTTCCCTCTTGCACTGTCATAGTTGCCAGAAACAGTTTAGAATGGATGGCTTCTGCTGTGTTCAAGACAACTGGGGAAATAAGAAACATTTGGACTGAGGAAAAAAAAAATTGAACGGTCATCCAACTCAGAAACTTGGGTCTCTTTCTGGAGCTCGAACTTTCCAGTTGTCTTGAACACACCATTCATCGTTCTGTCTTATCTGTCATGTGAAGTCTGTTTCGTCGTGGCATTAAGGTTCTCCATTCTGATTCTGAGATTATTAACAGATAATTAAAACATCTAGAGTACTTAGCTCTGTGTTGCAGCCAAGGTTGGTGAAATGGCGTTTTTATAATTGAGGAAATTTTCTCAACAATAAATTACCCTTAGGTTGTTTTGTTATGATTATCGTTTACACTGTTTTTTTCCCCTCTTCTTCTATACCCCCCCCCACCCCCAATGATTCCTGTCTAGCACACGGGGGTGGTATTGTCAGGTTTAAAGCAGCAAATGTAATATTTTTCATTCATCTTGCTCTATAATTTATAGACACCGAAGACCATGGAGGGTTGATGGTAAGTACTAAACCAATTGGAAAAAAAAAAAAAGTTGTACTCACTATCACCTCCAGTATAATCCTAGACGTGCATAAATCATTGAACGAAAGTTGCCACACAAGGGAGACCCATACAGAAAAGTTAGTTATGGCAATGTGCCTTAAATGTTTTTATACCCCCATTTTGTGTTGCAGCCTGAATTCAAAATTGATTAACTGTTTTTTAATGACAACTGAAAATGTTTTTTGACATTTTTGTGAATTTATTGAAAATGAAATACAGAAATATCTCATTACATACAGTACCAGTCAAAAGTTCGGACACCACGCCATTCAAGGATTTTCTTTATTTTGTACTATTTTCTACATTGTAGTTTAATAGTAAAGACATCAGAACTATGAAATAACACACATGGGAACATGTAGTCACCAAAAAAGTGTTAAATAAATCCAAATATATTTGAGTCTTCAAAGTAGCAACCCTTTGCTTTGATGACAGTTTTGCACATTCTTGGCATTCTCTCAACCAGCTTCATGAGGTAGTCACCTGGAATGCATTTCAATTAACAGGTGTACTTTGTTAAGTTAATTTGTGGAATTTCTTCCTTAATGCGTTTGAGCCAAGCCGTTCTGTTGTGACAAGGTAGGGGTGGTATACAGAATATAGCCCTATTTGGTAAAAGACCAAGTCCATATTATATCAAGAATGGCTCAAAAAAGCAAATGGTAAGGACCGTCCATCATTACTATAAGACATGGTCAGTCAATACGGAACATTTCAAGAATTTTGAAAGGTTCTTCATGTGCACTTGCAAAGACCAAGCGATATGATGAAACTGGCTTTCATGAGGACCGCCACAGGAAGGAAGACTCAAGAATTACCTTTTCTGCAGAGGATAAGTCCATTAGCGTAACCAGCCTCAGAAATTGCAGCCCAAATAAATGCTTCACGGAGTTCCAAGTAACAGACATACAGTGCCTTGCGAAAGTATTCGGCCCCCTTGAACTTTGCGACCTTTTGCCACATTTCAGGCTTCAAACATAAAGATATAAAACTGTATTTTTTTTTGTGAAGAATCAACAAGTGGGACACAATCATGAAGTGGAACGACATTTATTGGATATTTCAAACTTTTTTAACAAATCAAAAACGGAAAAATTGGGCGTGCAAAATTATTCAGCCCCCTTAAGTTAATACTTTGTAGCGCCACCTTTTTCTGCGATTACAGCTGTAAGTCGCTTGGGGTATGTCTCTATCAGTTTTGCACATCGAGAGACTGAAATTCTTTCCCATTCCTCCTTGCAAAACAGCTCGAGCTCAGTGAGGTTGGATGGAGAGCATTTGTGAACAGCAGGATTCAGGTCTGGACTTTGACTTGGCCATTCTAACACCTGGATATGATATAACACCTGATAACACCTGGATATGATATAACACCTGATAACACCTGATATTCTAACACCTGGATACCATTCCATTGTAGATTTTGCTTTATGTTTTGGATCATTGTCTTGTTGGAAGACAAATCTCCGTCCCAGTCTCAGGTCTTTTGCAGACTCCATCAGGTTTTCTTCCAGAATGGTCCTGTATTTGGCTCCATCCATCTTCCCATCAATTTTAACCATCTTCCCTGTCCCTGCTGAAGAAAAGCAGGCCCAAACCATGATGCTGCCACCACAATGTTTGACAGTGGGGATAGTTGTTCAGGGTGATGAGCTGTGTTTCTTTTACGCCAAACATAACATTTTGCATTGTTGACAAAAAGTTCAATTTTGGTTTCATCTGACCAGAGCACCTTCTTCCACATGTTTGGTGTCTCCCAGGTGGCTTGTGGCAAACTTTAAACGACACTTTTTATGGATATCTTTAAGAAATGGCTTTCTTCTTGCCACTCTTCCATAAAGGCCAGATTTGTGCAATATACGACTGATTGTTGTCCTATGGACAGAGTCTCCCACCTCAGCTTTAGATCTCTGCAGTTCATCCAGAGTGATCATGGGCCTCTTGGCTGCATCTCTGATCAGTCTTCTCCTTGTATGAGCTGAAAGTTTAGAGGGACGGCCAGGTCTTGGTAGATTTGCAGTGGTCTGATACTCCTTCCATTTCAATATTATCGCTTGCACAGTGCTCCTTGGGATGTTTAAAGCTTGGGAAATCTTTTTGTATCCAAATCCGGCTTTAAACTTCTTCACAACAGTATCTCGGACCTGCCTGGTGTGTTCCTTGTTCTTCATGATGCTCTCTGCGCTTTTAACAGACCTCTGAGACTATCACAGTGCAGGTGCATTTATACGGAGACTTGATTACACACAGGTGGATTGTATTTATCATCATTAGTCATTTAGGTCAACATTGGATCATTCAGAGATTCTCACTGAACTTCTGGAGAGAGTTTGCTGCACTGAAAGTAAAGGGGCTGAATAATTTTGCACGCCCAATTTTTCAGTTTCTGATTTGTTAAAAAAGTTTGAAATATCCAATAAATGTCGTTCCACTTCATGATTGTGTCCCACTTGTTGTTGATTCTTCACAAAAAATACAGTTTTTTATCTTTATGTTTGAAGCCTGAAATGTGGCAAAAGGTCGCAAAGTTCAAGGGGGCCGAATACTTTCGCAAGGCACTGTATCTCAACATCAACTGTTCAGAGGAGACTGCGTGAATCATGCCTTCATGGTCAAATTGCTGCAAAGAAACCACTCCTAAAGGACACCGATAAGAAGACGCTTGGGCCAAGGAACATAAGCAATGGCTGTTTGGCCCTGTCTGGGGGTATCGTCGGACAGGGCCATAGTGTCTCCCGACCCCTCCTGTCTCAGCCTCCAGTATTTATGCAGCGATAGTTTGTTTGTCGGGGCTAGGGTCAGTCTGTTAAATCTGGAGTATTTCTCCTGTCTTATCCGGTGTCCTGTGTGAATTTTAAGTATGCTCTCTCTAATTCTCTCAGAGGATCTGAGCCCTAGGACCATGCCTCAGGACTACTTGGCCTGATGACTACCTTGCTGTCCCCAGTCCACCTGGTCGTGCTGCTGCTCCAATTTCAACTTCTGCGTGTGGCTATGAAACCCTGACCTGTTCACCAGACGTCCTACCTGTCCCAGACCTGCTGTTTTCAACTCTCTAGAGGCAGCAGGAGCGGTCGAGGTACTCTGAATGATCAGCTATGAAAAGCCAACTGACAACTCACCACTCCTGAGGTGCTGACCTGTTGCACCCTCTACAACCACTGTGATTATTATTATTTGACCCTGCTGGTCATCTATGAAAATTTGAACATCTTGGCCATGTTCTGTTATAATCTCCACCTGGCACAGTCAGAAGAGGACTGGCCACCCCTCACAGCCTGGTTCCTCTCTAGGTTTCTTCCTAGGTTCCGGACTTTCTAGGGAGTTTTTCCTAGCCACCGTGCTTCTACACCTGCATTGCTTGCTATTTGTGGTTTTAGGTTGGGTTTGTGACATCAGCTGATGTAAGAAGGGCTTTATTAATACATTTTATTGGTTGATTGATTGACATTAGACCGGTGGAAATCTGTGCTTTGGTCTGATGAGTCCAAATGTGTGATTTTTCATTCCAATCGCTGTCTTTGTGAGACGCAGAGTAGGTGAACGGATGATCTCCGCATGTGTGGTTCCCACCATCAAGCATGGAGGAGGTGGTGTGGGGGTGCTTTGCTGGTGACTCTTAGTGATTTCTATAGAACTCAAGGCACACTTAACCAGCATGGCTACCACAGCATTCTGCAGCGATACTCCATCCCATCTGGTTTGCGCTTAGTGGGACTGTCATTTGTTTTTGAACAGGACAATGACCCAACACACCTCCAGGCTGTGTAAGGGCAATTTGACCAGGAAGGAGTGATTAGATAACCTTCATTAGATAACCTGTCCTTCCCAATCACCTGACCTCAACCCAATTGAGATGGTTTGGGATGAGTTGGACCGCAGAGTGAAGGAAAAGCAGCCAACAAGTGCTCAGCATATGTGGGAACTTCTTCGAGACTGTTGGAAAAGCCTTTCAGATTAAGCTGGTTGAGGGAATGCCAAGAGTGTGAAAAGCTGTCATCAAGGCAAAGATTGGCTACTTTGAAGAATCTAAAATATAACATCTATTTGCATTTAACACTTTTTGTTGTTGTTGCTTACTACAATATATGATTCCATAGTTGTGATTATTCTACAATGTATAAAATAGTAAAAATAAAGAAAAACCTTTTAATGAGTAGGTGTGTCTAAACTTTTGACTGGTACTGTAAGTATTCACACCCCTGAGTCAATACATGTTAGAATCACCTTCAACAGCGATTACAGCTGTGAGTCTTTTTGGGTAAGTCTCTAAGCGCTATGCACACCTGGATTGTACAATATTAAAAAATGTGTCAAGCTCTGTCAAGTTGATTGTTGATCATTGCTAGACAGCCATTTTCAAGTCTTGCCATAGATTTTCAAGCCAATTTAAGTCAAAGCTGTAACTAGGCCACTCGGGAACATTCAATATCATCTTGGTAAGCAACTCTGGTGTAGATTTGGCCTGGTTTTAAATTATTGTCCTGCTGAAAGGTACATTTGTCTCCTAGTGTCTGTTGGAAATAAGACTGAACCAGGTTTTCCTTTAGGATTTTGACTGTGCTGAGCTCTATTCTGTAAATGTTTATCCTAAAAAAACTCCCTACTCCTTGCCATTGACACGCGTACCCATAACATGCTTGAAAATATGAAGAGTGGTACTGACGTGTTGAGTCGCATTTACCCCAAACATAACACTTTGTATTCAGGACAAAAATATGAATTTCTTTGCAATTTTTTTTGCAGTATTACTTTAGTGCCTTGTTGCAAACAGGATGCCTGTTTTGTAATATTTGTCATCTGTACATGCTTCCTTCTATTCACTCTGTCATCTAGGTTAGTATTGTAGAGAAACTACAAAGTTGTTATCCATCAATTTTCTTATATGACAACCATTAAACTCTGTAACTGGTTTAAAATCACCATTGGCCTCATGGTGAAATCGCTGAGCAGTTTCCTTCCTCTCCAGCAACTGAGTTAGGAATGAGGCCTGTATGTTTGTAGTGATTGGGTGTATTGATACACCATCCAAAGCCTAATTAATAACTTCATCAACCTCAAAGGGATATTTTGCATCTTTTTAAATGTATTTTTACACTACCAACCTAACAGATAAATGTATGTGTGGATTACAGAGATGAGGTAGTTCAAAAATCATGTTAACCACTATTATTAAACCTGGAATGAGCCCATTCAAGTTATTATGCAAAAATATTTATTAAGCACTTTTCTACTCATTAACTTTAGGCTTGCCATAACAAAGGGGTTCATTGACTCAAGACATTTCAGCTTTAATTTATTTTATTAATTTCTACATTTCTCTGCAAACAAAATTCCACTTTGACATTATGGGGTATTGTGTGTAAATCAGTGAGACAATCTCAAATTAATCTATTTTCAATTCTGGCTGTGACACAAAATGTGGAAAAAGTAAATGGGTGTGAATACTTTCTGAAGGCTCTGTGTACGGTGGCTTGGGACAGTATTCACCCCCTTGGCTTTTTTCCTATTTTGTTGCCTTTACAACCTGGAATTAAAATAGATTGTTGAGGGGTTTGTATCACTTAATTTACACAACATGCCTACCACTTTGAAGATGCAAAATGTTTTTCATTGTGAAACAGACAAGAAATAAGACTAAAAAAACTGAACTTGAGCGTGCATAACTATTCACCCCCCCAAAATCAATACTTTGTAGAGGTACCTTTTGCAGCAGTATCTTGGGGTATGTCACTATAAGCTTGGCACATCTAGCCACTGGGAGTGTTGCCCATTCTTCAAGGCAAAACTGCTCCAGCTCCTTCAAGTTGTCTCTCCCGAGCCCGTACGGGAGTTGTAGCGATGAGACAAGATAGTAACTACTAACAATTGGATACCACAAAAATGGGGGTTAAAATAAAATAATTTAAAAAATGCTAATCCTGACCAGAGTACCTGACCAGAGTATATGTTTGGGGAATCTCCTTTTGCCGAACACGTAACATGTTTGCTTATTTTTTTCTTTAAGCAATGGTTTATTTTCCTTCCGTGGAGTGTGGAGTGTACGGCTTAAAATGGTCCTATGGACAGATACTCCAATCTCTGCTGTGAAGCTTTGCAGCTCCTTCAGGTTAATCTTTGTTGCCTCTTTTGGAGTTTGCCAAATGGCACCTAAAGACTCTCAGACCATGAGAAACCAGATTCTCTGGTCTGATGAAACCAAGATTGAACATTTTGGCCTGAATGCCAAGCGTCACGTCTTGAGGAAACCTGACACAATTCCTACGGTGAAGCGTGGATGTGGCATCAAGCTGTGGGGATGTTTTTCAGAGAGACTGGGCGACTAGTCAGGATCGAGGGAAAGATGAACGGAGACAAGTACAGACAGATCCTTGATTAAAAACCTGCTTCAGAGTGCACAAGACCTCAGACTGGGGGCAAAGGTTGTGGGGGTTAATTTCTTTACTATCACATGAGGAGAGACAGACTTATCACACACGTCAGAGTTATACTTAAACTAAATCTTTATTAGTGAGAGCTTTGCAATAGCGATGGCTGGTCGACGAATCACCCTCAGATTATTTGTTGAGAGCCCTGAGACAGAAGTACAAAGGTCTTTTATAGCCAAGATACACCCCTTTCAACCTACAGTACATGAACAACCGATATATAGAATGGGTCACAAGGTTAAGATTTGTATGAAAGATACCTATAATTCATAGCAGACGGTATCTGCTGTAACAACAGTCATCTTTGTGTACAGACCAGGGGCCTGGTTCTGGGGGTCATGTCTCTGGTACCATATAGAACAGAAACCTTAACTCATGCTCTGGAATGCGGTCTCTTTAGGTTTTATCACCCAAAAGACTTTGTAAATCTCCTGTCAGTGTTATCTCCCAGAGGCCCATCCTCAGAACACACACACAATAGTTATAAGAGTACTCTATTCTGTTGAATAAAACAACCATTTGATGCAATAAAACTAAAATGTTCCACCATAATCCCCCTTTTGAGAATCCTCTCAATTTTAAAAAGAAAATTAAAACATTTAAGAATTCATTCACATGTAGAAAATGCATACATTCTACATGAACCAAGAAGCATAAAAGCAATAATTCATTGCATGGGTTCCTGCACGTAACCGGCTGCTATAGCACTGCCTCAGCCTCCTTCCAAGGAACTTAGCACTGTCTCCCATTTCAACCACCAACACATATTCTAAGCCCTCTAGCAATTTTCCTGGGGAGGTTATGATACACAGTCACCTGCACGAACCCATGAAGAAATACAAAAGATGCATAGAGTTTGAGATTCAAAGCTATATCTTCCTAGACAGGGAAAAGCACATATGTAATGCATAATGCAGTGCATGCAACAATGGAGTTTAATAAAAATAATTGTAGTTATCTATCACACTCCAATGGATCAGCATGGTGGAAATAACTATTTCCATCCCAGAAACTAAAATTAGCATATATTGTTGGACAAATCTAGGTAGTGACTCCTGGCTAAAGTAAAATGTATTCCATTGGTGCCTAATGAACATGACCCAAGTCAAGCATCATGATTCCCCTATTCATAAGGCAATGCCTATAGATCAAATAGATTAGGATCAGTTTCACTCTCCGGGATCAGAGTTCACCCTCTCCATTCACAATGGCATGCTGAGAATAGTGTCAACATCTTTAGTTCATAACAATCAAAACAATCAATCCCTAATACATGAATTGCTTCACTCATATAGTTATTAACATACTAAACTCAAATCAATCCTTCAGTTTTAAAAATCATTCCGTTTCCAAATCATAATTAAAAACCCAATTAATTATCCAACCAAAATTTAGAATGACATTGCTCAGTGATTCAAATTGGTCCTATTACTCAAAGTCAAAATCCCTCAATTTAACACACATCAACATTGGCAGATGTTATTTTTAACATCCAGTATAATTATCTCGTAATTCTACGATTAACTTCTGTTATCACGATTATAATACTGATCAGTATCTAAATGCATTCTTAATTTAAATTACTATAATTCTATGTAGTGTGTAGACCTCTACAATCAACCCCCAGGCACTGATTCTTCTAGCATCCCTATCGTCTTCTTCAGATAGCTTTGCAGTTCAAAGTGGCTGGCCCATGATAATGTCCCAATTTCAATGTCTCACCTGAGCCGCCATCACCTTTACCACAATGTCTTGTCCATTCGTCAATCAGTATACCAGCAACATAAGAGAAGTTTAGAACAGATTTCTCTCCAAGCTCACTCCGCGTGGAGTGAGAAAAGACATGAGAGAAAAGCAGTTGATAGCTTAGATCGGATGCTGTACACTGGTTTCTGATCCGACTCATTTCTCTCGGTAGAAGTGGTGCGGACAAGGCCATATTGATCACCTTTGTCGCTCTTCTTCAGACAGTTAGAGGGGGGTTTGAGGTACACACACTGTTCGGTCCAATTATCTCTTCCATGCATTAAGATACCATCTGATGTTACTCTTCATGATAACCTCGAGAGGACAGATCAGAACAACAGTTCATTAACTATATGATAAATTATTACTGTTAACAATTATTCTTAATACAAATGTCTAAACATATATCAAAGAGAATAACAACACATTCTATTGAAACTATTCTTTCAAATTGGCTTATACTCCCCATCACACTGTCAGCTTCATCGCAGAGCCACAGGATCAGGAAGTTAGACCTATAACCCATCGGGAACAGAACAGAACAAACCATACATTCCTTCACACATCACTCCATACACTCCTACACATCACTCAAGGTGTGTAAACTTCAATCCAAAACCTCGCTATTTGTGTTGAATAAATTAGTCTTTCAATTTTAATTAAGAAAGCTGTTAACTTAAGGTGTAGGGGGCAGCATTTTCACTTTTGGATAAATAGCAGGACCAATTTCAACTTCCTGCTACTCATGCCAAGAATATAAGATATGCATAGTATTAGTAGATTTGGATAGAAAACACTCTGAAGTTTCTAAAACCGTTTGAATCATGTCTGTGAGTATAACAGAACTTATGTAGCAGGAAAAACCCTGAGGACTAACCGTTCAGAATGTTTTTTTGTTTTAGGTCTCTGTTCAGTGAGTTCTCGTTGGCAAACGATATTTCTTTGGAATTT
Organism: Oncorhynchus nerka; assembly: GCF_034236695.1. Classification (NCBI taxonomy): domain Eukaryota; kingdom Metazoa; phylum Chordata; class Actinopteri; order Salmoniformes; family Salmonidae; genus Oncorhynchus; species Oncorhynchus nerka. The sequence continues at coordinate 43,672,447 of NC_088396.1, forward strand.
GTTTTCAGCTCCTACCGCATCCACTGGATGTCACCAGTCTTTGGAATTTGGTTGAGGTTATTCCTTTGTGCAATGAAGAAGTACGGCCATCTAGGAACTGCGTAACACTGTTGAGAGTTGAGCAAGACTTGAAAAGTAGCTTGGTTTGTTGTCTTCCTGTATTGAACACAGATAGACCCGTCTTAAATTTGATCAATTATTAATGTTTAAAAATACCTAAAGTTGTATTACAAAAGTAGTTTGAAATGTTTTGGCAAAGTTTACAGGCAACTTTTGAGATATTTTGTAGTGACGTTGCGCAATTTGGAAGCTGTTTTTTTCTGGATCAAACGCGCCAAATAAATGGACATTATGGATATATATGGACGGAATTAATCAAACAAAAGGACCAATTGTGATGTTTATGGGACATATTGGAGTGCCAACAAAAGAAGCTCGTCAAAGGTAAGGCATGTTTTATATTTTATTTCTGCATTTTGTGTAGCGCCTGCAGGGTTGAAATATGCTACCCTCCTCTCTTCTTATGCTTTCGCCGAAAAGCCTTTTAGAAATCTGACATGTTGGCTAGATTCACAACGAGTGTAGCTTTAATTTAGTATGTTACATGTGTGATTTTATGAAAGTTAGATTTTTATATCATTTTCTTTGAATTTGCCACACTGCATTTTCCCTGGCTTTTGGCCAAGTGGGACGCAAGCGTCCCCTATACCATAAGAAGTTCATAAACATTCAGTTTATATCTTAAGCAAACACTCGCGGCCGTATCTGTCCAAGCAAAACATACCAATAGTTGAATTACAATCAGAAACACAGATTTGAGTCAATACCATAGACCCAATGTTATTGAAATGACGAAGAAACCCCATAAATAACACAATTTACAATTGTCTGTAGTCGTAAAATCAGGCACATAATAACGACACAATTACCCCCAAAAATTGCCCTAATTAAAGGTCCAAGCGTTTCTCTGGCGAGATTCTCATATGCGCCAAATGGATAGAATAGTCAGACTGTGCTTTTTAATAAAAGTAGTAAAAGTACTTTTATTAAGTGAAGTTAAGTAAAAGTAGTAGTACCCGGACAGAGAGAATCCAATAAGCGTTTTATAGTTACATCGTTAGGGTAAGTTAACCAAAAGCAACCTAATAATGTGGTCTATTTACCCCTCTTAGTTTTGCCTACTGTTCTGAGTTGGTGGTGCACATGTAGCCTATAACCAGTTTTAGAGAAATGTAATCATTGAATATTGTAAGAGCTTTTGTTGTCTGCCTATATGCCCCCTTTATTTATCCTATGGTTCTGACTTGGTGTACAGGGAGAACACTAAGAACGGTCCATGTTCTGAATTCTGTCGCTGTACTTTTCAAAGTGCTAATCAAATAGTTATATTGACTATGTCCGTCCTAGCTCGCTCATTGTCTTAATTGAAATTACGGATTGCCTCTTATCCGCTTGTCGTATCCCCATGCCATATTTTGTACATCTCAATTTTCATTAGAAACCACATTTATTTAAGCAAGTCAGCCATATCAGCTATGTATTCTTTTAAAGGCAGTAAATGAGGCTGAATGAACTGTTTCGCTGCCAGACAAGGCTCTGTTGATAGCCAGGTGTAGCAGTGGTAAGATGTTGGGACAGCTTTATGTAGGCCCTAACAGTTTCTGGGCACCGTTTGTCACCGTTATAGTGCAATTAATGTATTGTTTAGTGTTGTATAGTGGCTTTGCTAGCATGCATCCCACTTTAAACAGTTTTTTTTTTTATGTTTCATTTTTTCACCAAGATTTATGGGCTCCTGAGTGGCGTAGTGGTCTAAGGCACTGCATCTCAGTGCAAGAGGTGTCACTACAGACCCTGGTTCGATTCCAGGCTGTATCACAACCGGCCGTGTTTGGGAGTCCCATAGGGCGGTGCACAATTGGCCCAGCGTCGTCTGGGTTTGGCTGGGGTAGGCCGTCATTGTAAATAAACATTTGTTCTTACCTGACTTGCCTAGTTAAGTAAAGGTTCAATAAAAATGTACATGTTAAAATCGCCACTGTACCATAGCCATTGTCCCATAGAATTAGAATGGGTAGAATGGACAGCAAGTAGCCTCTGATACAACACCTGTTATCCTTAGAGTTGCACATTTTGGTGAATATTCAGAGGTGGAAACTTTCTGTGGGAATTAACAGGAATATATGCAAATTAATATTAATACCATTTAAGTGTAAGGTTTTTTGCATTGGATATATTTACCATATCATATGGAGACTAACATTTGACCTTATCATAAGTAGACATAATTGCAAATTATTAAATCCTTCCAATATACATTTTTAAAAACTATATAGTTACGATATAGTTATGATTTCTCGGAACAACAAAAGAAAGGGAATATTGAATGATCCCCAATGATCCATCGCATCTCCCAAAAATGTTTTCAACATACATGATTGTCTAGAAACTAAAGCTTTGGTTGTCTTCCATGTCTTCTCCCTGGATCTCCTCAATGTCCACCTCTTGAACATCAGACTCTGAGGCCTCATCTTCACTGTCACTTTCCAACCTTGTTGAGGATGGCTCGTTGTCAGGCTCAAAAAGCCTCAAATTTGCCCGGATGGCCACCATTTTTTCAACTCTTGTATTGGTCAGCCTGTTGCATGCTTTGGTGTGTGTGTGTGTTCCCAAACAAGGACCACTTGCGCTCTGAGGCAGCTGATGTTGGTGGGATTTGGAGGATGGAGGCAACAGGGGAAAGAGACTCAGATCCACAAAGTCCCTTCCACCAGATGGCTGATGAGATATGTTGGCACGACTGCCGTATTGTATCTCCATCCCAAAGCCCTTGCTTGGAAGTGTACTTCGCCAGACTGCCAAGAACCTTGCCCTCATCCAGGCCAAGGTGGCAAGACACGGTAGTGATGGCACCATAGGCCTTGTTCACCTCTGCACCAGTATGAGCTTCAGGCAGAAGTCTTCACGCTTTTTGATGTATTTCAGAACTGTAGTTTCCTCTGCTTGGGGCAACAGTAAAGTGGGCAGGGCAGTACAGATTTCTTCTCTTACATCTGCAAGCAGTTTGAACATCAGACAGGATGGCATTGTCTCCCTCAATCCGTGCAATGGCTACTGCTATAGGTTTCAGGAGTTTCAGGCTGCTTACCACTCTCAAAATACATAATCCAGGAGGTTCCTCTTGATGGGGCTGGCCATATCGGCAGACTGTGATATGGCCATTTCTTGGAGAGACTCGTTCCCCTCCAGGAGACTGTCAAACGTGATGACAACACCACCCCAACGGGTGTTGCTGGGCAGCTTCAATGTGGTGCTCTTATTCTTCTCACTTTGCTTGGTGAGGTAGAATGCTGCTATAACTTGATAACGCTTCACCCACCTAACCATTTTCTTGTAGAGTGTATCCATTGTTTTCAGTGCTATGTCCCTGAGGAGCAGATTCAATGCATGAGCAGCACAGACAATGGGTGTGATGTGAGGGTAGGACTCCTCCCCTTTAGACCAAGCAGCCTTCATGTTCGCAGAATTGTCTGTCACCAGTGCAAATACTTTCTGTGGTCCATGGTCATTGATGGCTGCCTTCAGCTAATCTGCAATGTAGAGACCGGTGTGTCTGTGCTCTTGTAGAATACTGGTTGAGGGGTGGAGATGTGGTTAATTATTCCTGGCCCACGAACATTCGATCCCACCCATCAGAGATGATTGCAATACAGTCTGCTTTGTCTATGATTTGCTTGACCTTCACTTGAACCCTGTTGAACTCTGCAATCAGCAAATGAGTAGATAAAGCATGTCTGGTTGGAGGAGTGTCTGCTGGGCGGAGAACATTCAGAAATCTCTTCCGATACACATTCCCTGTGAGCATCAGAGGTGAACCAGTTGCATAAACAGCTCGAGCAAGACATTCATCAGCATTTCTCTGACTACGTTCCTCCATTGAGTCAAAAAAACATCTGTTTCCAGGAGGACAATGAGCTGTTGCTATCGATAAGGTCTCTGATTCATAATTTTCACCTCGAATAGAAGTAGAGGGACTTGTGTCAGAGGTTGCTTGTTGTGAGCGCTGAGGGAACTTTATGCACTTGGCAAGATGATTCTGCATCTTTGTTGCATTCTTCACATATGATTTAGCACAGTATTTACAAATGTATACACCTTGTCCTTCTACAATAGCTGCAGTGAAATGTATCCACTCATCAGATAGTGCTCGTGGTATTTTCCTGTAAAGATTAGGAAAAAATGAGTTAAAAAAACAAATACCATGTACAGAAAAATAGTTAAGCAGTTAGATTAAACAACTCCTTTGTAAGATAAATGTTTTAAAATGAAACATGAATGGAAACAGGTGAATTAACACTCCTCAGTTAGCAGGCTCAAGCAAGCTAAAACCCACATGGTAGCAAAAACTAACTAGCAGAAATTGTTAAGTAAAAAATTATTTAAACACACTTTGCTGTAAGCTACTATTTACTAGTTAACAAAAAATAATGGATGTCATATGAAAAATATTCACCCCACCCAGTATTGTAATCAAAACTTACCAGAAAGCATGTAGTCCTTGGCTCAGACAGTGTAGTAGTGTGGGATCAATAGCATCTCATTAGTGTGCAAGATCTTGAGAGATCAGCTGTACATGTGATGGAAGAATTCGCACTGTGAATGCAGAGGGTTGCAATTCCATTGAACTGGGGATAGTTTAATCAAAATATGCCACAAGACCTATAATTGCCTTGTGTATCCCACAAAAAAAGGTTCACTGTTATAAGGTAATTCTTTTATGAATTTAAGCAAAATTCCCCAAATTCCAGGGCTTAACTTCCCATGGAAAATATCTGGAAAAATGCTGTAAATTTATCGGAAAGTTTCTGACCCTTTGCAACCCTAGCTATCCTCATACAGTATGTGCATTCTGAGAGGGAGACCCCCAAAAAATTACCCAATGTAATTATATCTTCTTTTCGATTCTAATTCTACGGTCAATACAACCTCTGTACATACCTCTCAGGTTGCTTTTCTGCAACATGTCAACAGCTGAAGCACCCAACAGCGCTCTTGCCATCACAGTGGAACTTCTTGCCTGGTTGCATGGCCACCCTCCAGACGTTCTTTGGGATTGTAACGTTCGAGCCTGGGTGAATTTCGATCTACAAAACATGAATAATTCAGTCAGATGCTGTAAAAGACTAGGAAGTACTGTAAGTAACATAATATATCCTCTGTATTTTAAATAGTCATACTAGTAAATACATTGACTTAATTTAAACAATGTACCTTCTCAGTATGTATCATAACCTCATGTACTATGTTTCTATACAAATGTATACACATATATAAGAGAACCTGTCTTAACCTTTAAATAGCTAAATTAACCATAAACCAGTACAGCCATCTCAATACTGAGCCAGCTAACGGTCGCCGCTAAGCTAATAACAACACTATAGGTTTGACAGGCTAGCGGTAGGACAGTTAGAGTATAGGTTTTCAAAACAAAGTACAACTCTGTAATATATAACAATTGAGCGGGAAGATGTCAGAACCTATGCCATGTAAACAAAGTAGAAAATAAACTACAATATTAAAACTATTAATATTAGTCCAAACCAGAATATTAGCCGGCTCCATTTTGTCTTATGTTATTCTATGGCCTAGTCTAGCTTGGCCGCAAACCCAGTCATCTCCGTCAAGATCGGTAGCAGTTTTCACTCTGTTCATTTCAACATTTTAAACATTACAATTTCAACATAAAAGTTAAGTATCACTCAGACAAACATTTCGGTGGTTAACTGATTTTTGTACTCTAACGTCGTTTGGGTAGGTGGAGGAAGTCTGGAAGGCATCTAGGAATCTTTGTGTTGTCCTAAAATGTATAGAGCGGCTTTTGATAACCCTTGGTTGGAGTCTGAGCAGATTATTTGTTGCGATTGGAAACGTAATAAAATGGTGGTCCGATAGTCCAGGAATATGAGGAAAAATATTTATATCTACAATATTTGACTGTGGCAATGCGTAGGTCCGGAGACCTGTTGGACAAACCCCACTGAGTCGTGGATGGCTCCGAAAGCCTTTTGGAGTGGGTCTGTGGATTTTTCCATGTGAGTATTGAAGTCACCAAAAACATTTATCTGTCATGACTACAAGGTCCGATAGAAATTCTGGAAACTAGCTGAGTAACGCTGTATACAGCCCAGCAGGCCTGCAAACAGTAGTTATAAAAAGTGATTGAGTAGGCTGCATAGATTTCATGACTAGAAGCTCAAAAGATGAAAACACAGTAATTTTGAGGGGGTAAATACAACATTTCTGTCGTAAATGTTAGCAACACCTCTGCCTTTGCAGGATGCGCTGGGGGGCAAGGTCACTAGAGTAACCACGAGGAGATGCCTCATTTAACACACGTTTGTCAGGCCAATCTCATCAAGTTTATGATCAGTGATTAGTTCATAGACCATAACTGCCTGGAAGTGAGGGATCTAACATTAAATTGTCCTATTTTGAGATGTGAGATATTTTTCCAATCTCTGTCATAAATGACAGGAATGGAGGAGGTCTTTATTCCAGTGAGATTGCTAACGCTAACACCGCCATGTTTAGTTTTGCCTGACCTAGATTGAGGCACGGACACGTCTCAATGGGGATAGCTGAGCTGACCACACTGACTGCTAGTGGCAGCCTCCATTAAGCTGGCAGGCTGGCTTCACAGCCTGCTGCCTGGCCTGCACCCTATCTCATTGTGGAGCTAGAGGAGATAGACAGGGTTCTATGTTGATAGATAAAATGACAGCACCCCTCCAGCTTGGATGGAGTCCGCCACTCCTCAGCAGGCCAGGCTTGGTCCTTTGTGTGTGGAGTCCCAGAAAGAGGGTCAGTTATCTTCAAATTCTATCTTTTGGGAGGGCCAGAAAACCGTTTTCAACCAGCAATTGAGTTGTGAGACTGCTGTAGAGCTATCACCCCCCTTAACAGGGAGTGGGCCAGAGACAATTATTCGATGCCAACACATCTTTCTAGCTAAATTACACACTGAAGGTATGTTGCTCTTGGTGACCTCTGACTGTTTCATCCTAACATCGTTGGTGCTATACCATCTACACTCGCCAATTTTAGTCTCAGCCAGCACCATCTTCAGATTAGCCTTTATGTCAGTAGCTCTGTCTCCTTGTAAACAATGTATGACCGCTGGATAATTCATTTTAAATCTAATAACCCGGATAATGGAGTCGTGAATTACTAGGGTTTCCAATTTGTCAGAGCTAATGGTGGGAGGCTTTGAAGGCTCAGACCCCGTAATGGGTGGAGGAGAAGACCAGAGAAGGCTTGGGCTCTGACTGTGACTCGTTTCTTAGTGGGGAGAACCGGTTAAAAGTTTCTATCGGCTCAATGAGAGACACCGGTTGAGGATGCTGAACGCATTTTTTCCCCAGAAACTAGGAGAACATCTGCGGCAACTGTGCAGGGGGATTAACACTACTACCTGTATTTACTGGTGGAACAGACGCTGTATAATCTTTTCCTACACTTAAATTGCCCTTGCCTAAAGATTTGGTTATCCTCACCATAAGGTGATAGATCTCCTGTATTCTAATTATTAATTTGAGAATAATTATTTCCTTAATCAAAAAATAATTAAATCCTCTTATCAATTAAAAAAAATGTACCTTTATTTAACTAGGCAAGTCAGTTAAGAACAAATTATTATTTACAATGACAGCCTACCAAAAGGCCTCCTGTGGGGAAGGGGGCTGGGATTAAAATATATAGAACAAAACACACATAACAACAATCTACACACAATACCCCATAATGACAAAGCAAAAACGGTTTATTTTTTATTTTTGCAAATATATACAGTTGAAGTCGGAAGATTGCATACACCTTAGCCAAATACATTTAAACTCCGTTTTTCAGAATTCCTGGCAGTTAATCCTAGTAAAAATTCCCTGTCTTAGGTCAATTAGGATCACCACTTTATTTTAAGAATGTGAAATGTCAGAATAATAGTAGAGAATTATATATTTCAGCTTTTATTTCTTTCATCACATTCCCAGTGGGTCAGAAGTTTACATACACTCAATTAGTATTTGGTAGCATTGCTGTTACGGATACAGTTATCCTGTGTGTGTGTGTATCCTGTGTGTGTGTTTCTTTTCTCTCCTTCTCCCCTCACAGGTGAAAACCATCACTCCCCAATCAGTCAACAATCAATCATCAATCAGAAGACACACCTCCTCCTATTTCTTACCCTATCACAGTTCCTTCCCCATGGTTTAAAAAACCCCATCATTTGTTTGTTCTAGAGCTCAATCTCTAGCTCAATCTCTCTGTAAATGCCATGTCTGTAGGTCTGTGTTTCACTCTCGCTTTGTGTCTTAACCTCTCTTTTGTTTAAACACCTCATAGCACTTTGTCATCACCTGTGAGTATTGTTTTTGGTTATGGTGTTTGTTTGTTGCTGGTGGGAAAAGGGGGAAACCAAGACAAGTCGCCCATGGGCATACACTACTCGTAGGTAAACTTTGTTAAATACACTAGTTAGAACTGGGCGGACCACCCACTGTATTTTTGGTTAGTTAGTTAGCTGTTGTTAAAGTAGGCTAGTCTAGCTTAGGGGTGTTTTTGAATACTTATTGTTTCTTTCCTTGGGTCCAGCTCAGCCCCTTTTCCTGCTCCCCCCATTACCGTGTGTTTATAAATAAACCTAGAGTTTGACGGTAGATTTCTGTTGTCGTGGTTATTTCGTGCACACTTTTACTTTGTCACAATAATAATTTGCATGAGTTATGTTACGGGTCTCATTACCATCCCCCCTAGACTGTCGGGCCAAAAGGGATTCGTAACAATTGCCTTTAAATTGTTTAACTTGGGTCAAACATTTTGGGTAGCCTTCCACACGCTTCCCACAATAATTTGGGTGAATTTTGGCCCATTTCTCCTGACTGAGCTGGTGTAACTGAGTCAGGTTTGTAGGCCTCACTTTTTCAGTTCTGCCCACACATTTTCTATGGGATTGAGGTCAGGGCTTTGTGATGGCTACTCCAATACCTTGACGTTGCTGTCCTTAAGCCATTTTGGCACAAATGTGGAAGTATGCTTGGGGTCATTGTCCGTTTGGAAGACTCATTTGCAACCAAGGTTTAACTTCCTGACTGATATCTTGAGATGTTGCTTCAATATATCCACATAATTTCCCTCCCTCATGAGGCCATCTATTTTGTGAAGTGCACCAGTTCCTCCTGCAGCAAAGCATCCCCACAACATGATGCTGCTACCCCCGTGCTTCACGGTTGGGATGGTGTTCTTCGGCTTGCAAGCCTCTCCCTTTTTCCTCCAAACATAACGATGGTCATTATGGCCAAACAGTTATATTTTTGTTTCATCAGACCAGAGGACATTTCTCCAAAAAGTATGATCCTTGTCCCCATGTGCAGTTGCAAACCGTAGTCTGGCTTTTTTATGGCAGTTTTGGAGCAGTGGCTTCTTGCTGAGCAGCTTTTCAGGTTATGTCGATATAGGACTCATTTTACTGTGGATATAGACACTTTTGTACCCGTGTCCTCCAGCATCTTCACAAGGTCCTTTGCTTTTGTTCTGGGATTAATTTGCACTTTTCACACAAGTACATTCATTTCTAGGAGACAGAACGAGTCTCCTTCCTGAGCAGTATGATGGCTGCGTGGTCCCATGGTGTTGATACTTGCGTAATATTGTTTGTACAGATGAACATGGTACCTTCAGGCGTTTGGAAATTGCTCCCAAGGATGAACCACACTTGTGGAGGTCTACAATTATTGTTTTTGAGGTCTTGGCTGATTTCTTTTGATTTTCCCATGTCAAGCAAAGAGGCACTGAGTTTGAAGGCACAGGTACACCTCCAATTGACTCAAATTATGTCAATTAGTCTATCAGAAGCTTCTAAAGCCATGACATCATTTTCTGGAATTTTCCATGTTGTTTAAAGGCACATTCAACTTAGTGTGATGACCTAAACTGGGATATGCTTAACACCCCGGCTGTCCTACAATCTAAGCTAGATGCCCTCAATCTCACACAAATCATCAAGGAACCCACCAGGTACCACCCTAAATCTGTAAACATGGCGCACCCTCATAGATATTATCCCGACCAACTTGCCCCCCAAATACACCTCTGCTGTCTTCAACCAGGATCTCAGCGATCACTGCCTCATTGCCTGCATCCGTTATGGGTCTGCGGTCAAACAACCACCCCTCATCACTGTCAAAAGCTCCCTAAAACACTTCTGCGAGCAGGCCTTTCTAATCGACCTGGCCCGGGTATCCTGGAAGGATATTGACCTCATCCCGTCAGTTGAAGATGCCTGGTTGTTCTTAAAAAGTAATTTCCTCACCATCTTAAATAAGCATGCCCCTTTCAAAAAATGTAGAACTAAGAACATATATAGCCCTTGGTTCACTCCAGAGAATCTTGTTTCTCATGGTCTGAGTCACTCCAAGCCGGCTGCCGTGCCTTTTACTGAGTGGCTTCCGTCTGGCCGCTCTACAAAAACTGTTTTCGTGTTGTCATGAAGGGGTATCGTGTGTAGATTGATGAGGATTTTAGAATAGGGCTGTAAAGTAAATACATGGAAAAAGTCGAGGGGTCTAAATACTTTCCGACTGCATTGTATCGCTATCGGGGCTCTAGTTAGGAGTACTATTAGAGTGAGGGGAAATAATCTATATAAAAAGCACTGGGATGTTTGACATGCTAAAATAGACGTGACTATTTGCCTTGTGAAATAAAACTACTTCCATCAAGGACTAGAATACAAATGGTATTTCAACCCTTGAGGCTACAGATTATATTTTCATTTGGCATTACAAAGTAATGTAGTGGAGGCTGATGTATTAGCACGTTAATCAAATGCAATGTTCTAGTTCTCATAACTCATCACATATATGTATTATGCTTTCTTAGTTACCACACCCGTTGATTTTTCAAAGGGCCTCGTTAATCACATTCACAACTCTTTCTAGTTATCGGCAACAAATATTTAATCAGTACCACAGCGCTATCTGCTGTTAATCGGTTGACATAATTGTGTGGACTACAAGTCCCATAAGGAAGCGTTAGTGCCTACGGACTACTACACCCATCATGCTAATTTAGTTCAGCGATGAGATTGAACGTTCTAGCACAGTTTCTAATACTTTCAGAATAGAAAAGACTGGACAGCATTACAAAACCGAAAAAGCCATCACATTTTATTAAAATGCTTTGGTTTGAAGGCTCTATTCCAGCAGCCATCATCTCAGCCAAAGAACAGAGCTCCATCTTCGTCGTCGTAATAACAGGTATTGTTAGGTAGATTACGGTGGCTAGCCAGCGCAGATTTGCTAGCAAACCAGTTGAGTTGAATGATTCGCTAATGTAGCTAGAACACTGAGACCAAACGAGCTCTGTCATTGTCAGTAAACTAGCTATGAATATCAACAACATGACAAAACGTTAGCCAACGGGTCGAAACGGAAAGGAATGGCAGCTGTCAAATATCAGCTAACGTTAAATAATACGATTTACCTAGTTTAGTTCATTGTTAGCTAACTGGTTAGTTCTAGCCGCTAATGACAACCAATATGTCTGGCTAGCTTTTTTATTTATTTTGACGTTACATACAACAGAAACATAGATGGCGTTTGTCATTATTCACCGTTCGTTCCTTGCCTAATTTCAGTAGAACCAGCGACTGTCACCACCAACATACTTGTCTTGTGGGCAGTGCGTGTGAAGCGAATTATTCACCACCTCTGACATTCTTGTCTTCTACCAGGCGACGATGAGGTGTCAGCACAAATGATGTCCAGTTGGGAGGACGACGGAGTGGCCGAGGTCTCCCATAACTGCTGTGTCGCAATCAAGGTGGATGCCAAGAGGTAGCCTATAATGCAATCCTACACTTGTGTGGATATGATACACACTGCTTCCTTACCTTATTTTCAAATGACGTTAGTAATACTAACATAAATGTTATGTCTTGTGTTTAATGCTTTTTTCTTCCAGCGAGACATGCTCTCAGTTCTCTCAAATCTGTATCCTTCTCCTCCAAAGGGTTTTTATTACCCCTATATTTGGACTATTGTTTCTGATCCCTCAGTCATAATTTTGTGTAGAAGGTGTTCCATCTCTTCTAATACCTGTGATTATTCACCAACCATATTCTTTCAGACATATTATAGACTATGTAATCAAGTCCAATCCCTTTTATTATTGTTATTTATTATTATTATTATGTTGTGCACTTTGGTTTGCCCTTAACTTCCCCTTGAAGACCCGGTGGTGTGCATCCCGTCCAGTTTCTTTATTGGAGAGAATGGAATCCCCCTGGAAGTTGTTGCCGGGAGTGTCTCTGCAGAGGAACTCATGAAAAGAATTGAAAAAGTCAAACAGGTAAGACTTAAATAGAAAAGACAATAACAGTAACTTGTTTTCAAGAGCGCTGAGGGTGTCACACTGAACATGCATCTCTTGTGCCTTACAGATGCACGCCCAGCAGATAGCAAGCGAGGGAGCGGAAGCAGGGACTCCCGTGGAGGCTTGTCCACCAGCCGTGGTAGCCTCAGAGCCAGCCCCAGCACAGCCCCCCTCACCCCCACTGGAGCTCCAGCCCAGCCACGCACCACCTGCAGCGCCAGCCACATCTAAAGGTGTGTTTGTGTGTCAGACCACCGTGGACGATGCTGATTAATGATGGTTCACCACAGGAGTTTTGCTGCATAACAATGCAACAAAATACGAGCAGTTGTGCTATACAGAAATGTCATTCTGTGTGTGTTACTAGATATGCTACATGACAAAAATTATGAGGACAGCTGCTCGTAGAACATCTCATTCCAAAATCATGGGCATTAATATGGAGTTGGGCCCCCCTTTGCTGCTCTAACAGCCTCCACTCTTCCACTATATGATGGAACAGTGCCGCAGGGACTAGCTTCCATTCAGCCACAAGTATTTGTGAGGTCGGGCACTGATGTTGGGCGATTAAGAATGCCTCGCAGTCTGCGTAACAATTCATACCGAAGGTTTTTGATGAGGTTGAGGTCAGGCCTCTGCAGGCCAGTCAAGTTCTTCCACACCGATCTCGACAAACCATTGCTGTATGGACCTCGTTTTGTGCAGGGGACATTGTCATGTTGAAACAGGAAAGGGCCTTCCCCCAAACTCTTGCCAAAAAGTTGGAAGCACAGAATTGTCTAGAATATCATAGTATACTGTAGCCTATGATCCCACTTCACTGGAACTAAGGGGCGTGGCCCGAACCATGAAAGTCAGCCGCAGACCATTATTCCTCCTCCACCAAACTTTACAGTTGGCACTATGCATTGGGGAAGGTAGCGTTCTCCTGGCATCCGCCAAACCCAGATTCTTCTGTCGGACTGCCAGATGATGAAACGTGATTCATCACTCAAGAGAAAGCGTTTTCACTGCTCCAGAGTCCAATGGCGGTCAGTTTTACACCACTCCAGCTGAGGCTTGGCATTGCACATGATGATCTTAGGCTTGTGTTCAGCTGCTTGGCCATGGAAACCCATTTCATGAAGCTCCTGAGGAAGACTTGTGCTGACGTTGCTTCCAGAGGCAGTTGGAACTTGGTAGTGAGTGTTGCAACCGAGGACAGATGATTTTTACACGCTACGTGCTTCAGCACTCGGCGGTCCCGTTCTGTGAGCTTGTGTGGCCTACCACTTCGCGTCTGAGCCGTTGTTGCTCCTAGACGTTTCTACTTCATAATAACACCACTTAGAGTTGACCGGGGCAGCTCTAGCAGGGCAGAAATTTGATGAACTGACTTGTTGGAAGGTGGCCTCCTATGACCGTGCCATGTTGAAAGTCACTGAGCTCTTCAGTAAGACCATTCTACTGCCAATATTTGTCTATGGAGATGGCATGGCTGTGTGCTCGATTCTATACACCTGTCAGCATGGGGTGTGGCTGAAATAGCTGAATCCACTCATTTGAAGGGGTGTCCCCATACCTTTGTATATAGTGTCCTGTTGATATGAACAACAATGTGTAGACTTAAATAGAGACACTGACATGATTGCTGTTAATTGATACACTTAGTGTTTCTCAAAATGTATGGATCCAAATCAAAGTATGCAAAACGGAGCACGGAGGGCACTTCTTGAATGCATACTCCGTTTGTACATATTTTGAAGTATGCATCAATGCAAGCTTCAACTGAAAGTATGCACAGAAATATGAAACAACCATGTAAAAAAATAAAAATATATATATTTCTCCAAGAACCATACTCGAGAGAACGTTGTCGAGGAATGCACGCGGAGCATGGAGCACGGCAGTATGCATATTGAGAAACACGCACTGATAATGATTTCTGTAATCCGCTTGTGGTTATGCTCAGAATCCCTGTCCAGGCCAGCAGAGGAAGGCGGAGCATCAGCCTCAGTGGTCGTCACCCCCGGGGAAGACGGGAGCTCATCGTCAGACGACGCATCAACCAGCTCTCAGCCTGACAGGGTCCTTGATGCTAAGGTGGAGAGGTAGGAACGACACACAACGGAGGAACAGGGATGGAGGGTTGAAATATACTTTGTCTTCTGAAACTTTCCCTTCTGTAGGTTAACAAAGAAACCGGAGGAGAGACTGGATCAGAAAAAGAAAGAGGAGGTAAATACTGACACTTCCCCTACTGACACTTCCCCTACTGACACTTCCCCTACTGACACTTCCCCTACTGACACTTCCTCTACTGACACTTCCTCTACTGACACCTTGCTGGTGTCCCCTACTGACACCTTGCTGGTGTCCCCTACTGACACCTTGCTGGTGTCCCCTACTGACACCTTGCTGGTGTCCCCTACTAACACCTCCCCTACTGACACCTCACTGGTGTCCCCTACTGACACCTCCCCAGCTGACACCTCCGCTGGTGTCCCCTGCTGACCCTACCCTACTGTCCCCTGCTGACACCTCCCCTACTGTCCCCTACTGACGACACCTCCCCTACTGACGACACCTCGCCGGTGTCCCCTACTGACACCGCACATACTGACACCTCCCATACTGACACCTCGCCGGTGTCCCCTACTGACACCGCACATACTGACACCTCCCATACTGACACCTCGCCGGTGTCCCCTACTGACACCGCACATACTGACACCTCGCCGGTGGCCCATACTGCTCTTTTAATACTATATAATGTACATTTTGACTAATCTAAATGTGTATACATAGTATGGATGGCCTGTTGATACTTGTGTGCACCTGTATCTATTTCTGTGTGATGATGGTCAGGGTGAAATAAAGGAGATGGAGAGAAGGAAGATGGGGAAGGAGATGCTGGACTTCAAGAGGAAGAACGAGGATGAGAAGACCAAGCGCATTATGGATGAGAGGAGCAGAGAGAAGGCAGAGGAGAAGGCTGCCAGGGAGCGTGTCAAAGCACAGATCGCCCTGGTAAACAAATGCATCAAACTCTCACCCCTCCGCTTCAAAACCCAAAAGACTGAACTAAAATAATAATCCCTTGTTGGGCTTCTCTGATTAAACTTTTACCCATAACTCCCTCTAGTGGCCTGAGTGAACACTACAGGGTTTGGTGATGAAATAGACAATGTTTCTTGTTGTGGTGGTGTGGAATGAGTATAGAGGCTGGCTGATGCAACTTTGTCCCACAGGACCGTGCTGACAGAGCTGCCCGCTATGCCAATAACCAGGAGGAGGTGGAGGCAGCCCGGCTGGCAGCACTGCAGGCCAGACAAGCAGAGGCGGAAGCCAAGAAGGAGATCGTACACAGGGAGAGGAGGTATGGAGGTACTTTAGTCACAGGAGAAAATGTAGATTCACTTTAAAGTTATTTTTTATTTATTATTATTATTTTTTTTACACACCCAAGAAGTTCTATGTCACCACTAATGTAATCATAGAATAACATTTTAAAAAAACGTTATTTTCCTCCAGCGCCATAGCAAGAATACAGTTCCGTCTCCCAGATGGTTCTTTCTTCACCAGGCAGTTCTCCTCAGAGGCCAGACTGAATGAGGCTCGGCAGTTTGCTTTCAATGTAAGACTTTTTCCAACTCAAGTTAGACAAGTGAACATTAAGAACATGTTCATTCTCTCTGGTGGAATATGATATTAAATATCATAATGCCGGCTGTCACTAAAGAGTTTGTATTTCTCCTTTCAGGAAGTGGGAAATCGCTATGGCAACTTCTCCCTGGCGACTATGTTCCCTCGCAGGGAGTTTACGGCTGACGACCTGGGTAAGACTCTACTGGAGTTGGAGCTGGCTCCCGGTGCCTCCATAGTCCTGCTGCCTGTGAGTGACTGGAAACCAAATACAACTCCCATTTTCCACAACAAGACAGTGTCATATCACTGCACAGTTAGATTTAGTCCTTGTACATGCATGTGTAACCAATGTGAAATGGCTAGCTAGTTAGCGGTGGTGCGCGCTAATAGCGTTTCAATCAGGTGACGTCACTTGCTCTGAGACCTGAAGTAGTTGTTCCCCTTGCTCTGCAAGGGCCGTGGCTTTTGTTGTGCGATGGGTAACGATGCTTCGTGGGTGTCAGTTGTCGACGTGTGCAGTGGGTCCCTGGTCCAATCCCAGGTATGGGCGAGGAGAGGGACGGAAGCTAAACTGCATTGGTCTTGTTTCCCATGTTTGTTTTTAGGGACTTTTTGCTTGTTTTCCCTGGTAAAATGACAACACTGAGTATAATGTGTTTTATATTATTCCTAACCGCTTCCAGCAAACAGGATGGCCCAATAACACGGTGGTGCAGTCTGGAGGGGGTATCTGGGCTGTGTTGGGTACCATCCTCTACCCCCTGCTGGCTGTGTGGAGGTTCCTGAGCGGCTTCCTCTTCACCAGCCCCGCCACCCCCGGAGCAGCAGGCCCCAGAGGCCCAGCCCAGCAGCCCAACACTAACTCAGGCTCTGGTTCCTCCTCCTCATCTGCTGAACCGAAGAGGTGAGGCCCCATCCAGCAGGCTCTTCGATATACACTCCTATGTTTAGGAGTAGCTGAGATTGTTGTGATGGTACATTATGGTTAGGAGTTCAGTTGACAAGACTTTGCCCGATTGTTACAATGTACAATTACATTGAAATTGAATGGTTAGACTCGTCCAGGTTAATCATTATCAGGTTTCATAACAGAAACATGCATTGTTGTAGCTAGAGGGAATAATAATAATTCTGAGAATGAATCTAGGAGTTTGATTGAATAGTGTGGTTGTGTAAGATTGGGTGTTCTAAAGCCTAATTGGTTTGTTTCACATCCATTTTCACTTTTTCAGAGAAACCCTTCGCAAACGCACACTGGAAAAGCAACCAGTAGACTTCAAACGAGACGGTAAAATCCACAGGCTACGGAATCACCAGGACAGTGAGGATGAAAATAACACTTGGAACGGCAACTCTACCCAGCAGATGTAGTGCAATAACACTGTCCCCCCCCCCTTCCTTCCCTCCCTCCTGCTAATATTAGGGCTGTTTGTTTTATGTTTATCTTGTCTAAGCCTGTACTCTGCTCCTCCCCTGCATGGGTAGATGTAATCAAGTTTACCTCCCGACCGTTGGGCTTGAACAGAGAAGACCCCCTTTGTGTTGAAACTGTTACTTGATTCATTCAGCCTCCTTACAGAATACAACCAGCCGGGGGGGGCCGTCAGTATCCTGACATGTCTACTGTATGATGAAGGGCTGAGACAGATGTTGATTGATGGCCTTGTCTAAATGAGAACTTTTGTGTTTAATGTAACATTCAATAACCAGATAAAATGGTGTTTAATGCTGTATGATATGAGGCCTGTGTGTGTAGCAGTATTTAATCAAGGCTGTGACCCCTTGGTATAGACTACCTCCCTCGGCAGTAGAATGTGTTTCTACTACTAGTTGAACATGGGAAACCACTGTACTGCTCTCATTTAACTATGGGAATAAAAATGTTTTCCAATAAACAATCATTTGGCTGGCTCTATAATTCTGTTAAATCAAGCCTTACCATAATACTTTTTGTTGGTTTGTTTGCAATGTCATCTAATGAGCTGTGAATAACAGTGACTCAATCAGATCTTTATTGGTTACAGATGTGCAAAATACAATTGATTTGAGATTCTTGCTTTCGCAGCAGTGCTTTATAAAATGGTAATTATGACCTACAGTTGTGTGTCTATATATATCACAGGATACTGATTAATTTACATCTGTCCCTAATTTTAAGGTCACCCTGTTATGTGAACTCCCGTTTTAATATGGTCAAACTATTTCTTTAGAAAAGAAAGTCAAATCAGTGTAAAAGCAGGTGAGCTGGTTCTACTGTTCATTTGCTAGTGTTGTGGTAGAAAACTGAGTAGGTCGAGCAATGCATGTCAACCCTGTTCCCCATAGACTGGCTAGAAATGTTATACGAAATGTAAGCTTGCATTCAATTGCCCCTCCTTGCACACAACAAGCTTCTATTTTCATGGCTGATTTAAGATTACTATAGTACTTTATTTAACCCCTTGAAATGGGGAAAACAACTCTTCTTGAACATGCATGTGCTCTTATGATCATGTTAAAATTAGGTGAAGTTACACTTCTCAAAAGGCACTGAATTGGTGGAATGACCCAGCTAACATTGTCATGATCATTTCAAAAACAAACAACCATTGAGGCTGTATACAACTGTATATAAGAAGTATTTTTGTTGTCTGTCTTTTCTATATTTACAGTTGGAGTCTTAAACTCATTTTTCAACCACTCCACATTTCTTGTTAAACTATAGTTTTGGCAAGACGGTTAGGACATCTACTTTTTTCTTGACACAATTGTCCCAACAATTGTTTACAGATTATTTCACAATTCCAGTGGGTCAGAAGTTTACATACACTAAATTGACTGTGCTTTTAAACAGCTTGGAAAATTCAGTCATGGCTTAAGAAGCTTCTCATAGGCTAATTGACATTTGAGTCAATTGGAGATGTACCTGTGGATGTATTTCAAGGCCTACCTTCAAACTTAGTGCCTCTGCTTGACATCACGGGAAAATCAGAAATCCGCCAAGACCTACAAATTGTTTTTTGTTTTTTTAGACCTCCACAGGTCTGGTTCATCCTTGGGAACAATTTCCAAACACCTGAAGGTACCACGTTCATCTGTATCAACACCATGGGACCACGCAGCCGTCATACTGCTCAAGTTCTGTCTCCTAGAGATGAAAGTACTTCGGTGCGAAAAGTGCAAATCAATCCCAGAACAACAGCAAAGGACGTTGTGAAGATGCTGGAGGAAACGGGTACAAAAGTATCTATATCCACAGTAAAACTAGTCCTATATCGACATAACCTGAAAGGCTACTCAGCAAGGAAGAAGCCACTGCTTCAAAACCGCCATAAAAGCCAGACTACGGTTTGCAACTGCACATGGGGACAAAGATCGTACTTTTTGGAGAAATGTCCTCTGGTTTAATGAAATAAAAATAGAACTGTTTGGCCATAATGACCATCGCTATGTTTGGAGGAAAAAGGGGGAGGCTTGCAAGCCGAAGAACACCATCCCAACCCGTGAAGCACGGGTGTGGCAGCATTATCTTGTGGGGATGCTTTTCTGCAGAAGGGACTGGTACACTTCACAAAATAGATGACATCATGGCGAATGAAAATCATGTAGTTGAAGCAACATCTCAAGACATCAGTCTGGAAGTTAAAGCTTGGTCGCAAATGGGTCTTCCAAATGGACAATGACCCCAAACATACTTCCGAAGTTGTGCAAAATGGCTTTAGAACAACAAAGTCAAGGTATTGGAGTGGCCATCACAAAGCCTTGACCTCAATCCCATAGAAAGCAAGGAGGCCTACAAATCTGACTCAGTTACACCAGCTCTGTTAGGAGGAATGGGCCAAAATTCACCCAACTTATTGTGGGAAGCTTGTGGAATGTTACCCAAAACGTTTGACCCAAGTTAAGCAATTTAAAGGCTATGCGACCGAATACTAATTGAGTGTATGTAAACTTCTGACCCCCTGGGAATGTGATGAAAGAAATAGAAGCTGAAATAAATCATTCTCTACTATTATTCTGACATTTTACATTCTTAAAATAAAGGGGTGATCCTAACTGTCCTAAGACACAGAATTTTTTACTAGGATTAAATGTCAGGAATTGTGAAAAACTGAGTTTAAATGTATTTGGCTAAGGTGTATGTAAACTAGCGACTTCAACTATAACTTATTTTAATATCTTATGTTCTTATCTGTACTTTGTCATGTATTTGTACATGTTATGTGGATCCCAGGTAGAGTAGCTGCTGCATGTGCAGTAGCTAATGGGGATTCTAATAAACTAAACATGTCACAGCTTCGACCTGGTTAAAGAGCCTCATACCTAAGAAAATATCAATACTCCACTTTAAGGCATTAGGTCTACTTGCCTAAGTACTTGACAAGTTTTTAATTGTTGTTTCAGTGCAGCCCTTAAAATAATATTCCCATCTCTCAGATGGTCTTGAAGCTGATGAGGTAGTCTGGATAGGCACCTGCATCACAGAACACCACATAGATAAATGGATTCTGCAGATCATTGACGGCACAGTCATGTAGCCCCTGGCGGAGGTCAGCGGGGTTCAGGGGGTTCGGCTCCTTCATGCCATGCACCCCCAGGCAGGGTGAACCCACCAGTGCCCTGGCACGGTACATG
Organism: Oncorhynchus nerka; assembly: GCF_034236695.1. NCBI lineage: Eukaryota > Metazoa > Chordata > Actinopteri > Salmoniformes > Salmonidae > Oncorhynchus > Oncorhynchus nerka. The sequence continues at coordinate 43,693,114 of NC_088396.1, forward strand.
TACTTCAGCCCACTGGCATCTGGTTTGGAGTATGTATCGTGGCACGAGTACCACATCTCTTTGGCAAAGTAAGTCCCGTCGCCGTATGCAGTAGCTAAAAGGAAAACAGACTCTAGGTTAATTAAACACTGAATGAAAATGGAGGGCGTCATCTTCAGGAATCTAGTCAAACCACAAGACTGTTTTTGCTGTGATAAGAACTTTAAATTGTTTGCTAAATCTTTGATTAAGCTCCTCCTAAGAGCACTGTCAGTATCTACCTGAAGAGAGCAGTAACGAGGCAATAGATTGTTCCGTACCGTTTCTCCCACAGAAGCTCCTGTTGAAACCACAGGTGTTGATTTTCTGACAGATGTCTTTGGTTGTTCCGTGGTAAAGATTCAGCTCGTTCTTGTTTTTGGGATACTTCTTATCCATCGCCTGTTTTTTCACTGCGTACCTCTGCCACTGGTCTTTGCTCTGAATCCTCTGGATCTGTCAGTGATAATAGAGAAAACCAACATTTTTCTTCTGGTTATATATGTAATCTATATATCACAGCAGTAACACCATACTGAAAGCGCAAACCACTGCTTTTAATCAGGGCAAGGCGACCGGAAACATGACCGAATACAAACAGTGTAGCTATTCCCTCCGCAAGGCAATCAAACAAGCTAAGCGTCAGTATAGAGACAAAGTAGAGTCGCAATTCAACGGCTCAGACACAAAAGGTATGTGGCAGGGTCTACAGTCAATCACGGACTACAAAAAGAAAACCAGCCCCGTCGCGGACCACGATGTCCTGCTCCCAGACAAACTAAACAACATCTTTGCTCGTTTTGAGGACAATACAGTGCCAACGACACGGCCCGCTACCAAAACCTGCGGGCTCTCCTTCACCACAGCAAACGCGAGTAGAGCATTTAAATGTGTTAACCCTCGCAAGGCTACCGGCCCAGACGGCATCCCTAGCTGCGTCCTCAGAGCATGCGCAGACCAGCTGGCTGGTGTGTTTACGGACATATTCAATCTATCCTTATCCCAGTCTGCTGTGCCCACATGCTTCAAGAGGGCCACCATTGTTCCAGTTCCCAAGACAGCAAAGGTAACTGAGCGAAATAACTATCGCCCAGTAGCACTCACCTCCGTCATCATGAAGTGCTTTGAGAGACTAGTCAAGGATCTTATCACCTCCACCCTACCTGACACCCTAGACCCACTCCAATTTGCTTACGCCCCAATAGGTCCACAGACGATGCAATCACAATCACAATCACACTGCCCTATCCCATCTGGACAAGAGGAATACCTATATAAGAATGCTGTTCATCGATAACAGCTCACCATTCAACACCATAGTACCCTCCAAACTCATCATCGAGACCCTGGGTCTCGACCTCGCCTTGCGCAACTGGGCCCTGGACTTCCTGACGGGCCGCCCCCAGGTGGTGAGGGTAGGAAACAACATCTCCACCCAGCTGATCCTCAATACTGGGGCCCCACAAGGGTTCGTTCTCAGCCCTCTCCTGTACTCCCTGGTCACCCATGACTGCGTGGCCATGCACGCCTCCAACTCAATCATCATGTTTGCAGAGGACACTACAGTGGTAGGCTTGATTACCAACAACGATGAGATGGCCTACAGGGAGGAGGCGAGGGCCCTCGGAGTGTGGTGTCAGGAAAATAACCTCACACTCAATGTCAACAAAACAAAGGAGATGATCGTGGACTTCAGAAAACAGCAGAGGGAGCATCCCCATATCCACATCGATGGGACAGTAGTGGAGGAGGTGGAAAGTTAAGTTCCTCGGCGTACACATCCCGGACAAACTGAAATGGTCCACCCACACAGACAGCGTGGTGAAGAAGGCACAACAGCGCCTCTTCAACCTCCGGAGGCTGAAGAAATTTGGCTTGTCACCAAAAGCACTCACAAACTTTTACAGATGCACAATCGAGAGCATCCTGTCGGGCTGTATCACCGCCGGGTACGGCAACTGCTCCGCCCACAACCGTAAGGCTCTCCAGAGGGTAGTGAGGTCTGCTCCGCCTATAACCGTAAGACTCTCCAGAGGGTAGTGAGGTGTGCACAACGCATCACCGGGGGCAAACTACCTGCCCTCCAGGACACCTACACCACCCGATGTCACAGGAAGGCCAAAAAGATCAAGAACAACAACCACCCGAGCCACTGCCTGTTCACCCTGCTATCATCCAGAAGGCGAGGTCAGTACAGGTGCATCAAAGCTGGGACCGAGAGACTGAAAAACAGCTTCTATCTCAAGGCCATCAGACTGTTAAACAGCCATCACTAACATTGAGTGGCTGCTGCCAACATACTGACTCAATCTTTAGCCACTTTAATAATAAAAAATGTGATGTAATAAATGTATCACTAGTCACTTTAAACTATGCCACTTTATAAAATCCTTACATACCCTACATACCCTCATCTCATATGTACAGTGGGGAGAACAAGTATTTGATAACCTGCAAAATCGGCAGTGTTTCCTACTTACAAAGCATGTAGAGGTCTGTCATTTTTATCATAGGTACACTTCAACTGTGAGAGACGGAATCTAAAACGAAAATCACATTGTATGATTTTTAATTAAATAATTTGCATTTTATTACATGACATAAGTATTTGATCACCTACCAACCAGTAAGAATTCCGGCTCTCACAGACCTGTTAGTTTTTCTTTAAGAAGCCCTCCTGTTCTCCACTCATTACCAGTATTAACTGCACCTGTTTGAACTCATTACCCGTATAAAATACACCTGTCCACACACTCAATCAAACACACTCCAACCTCTCCACAATGGCCAAGACCAGAGAGCTGTGTAAGGACATCAGGGGTAAAATTGTAGACCTGCACAAGGCTGGGATGGGCTACAGTACAATAGGCAAGCAGCTTGGTGAGAAGGCAACAACTGGCGCAATTATTAGAAAATGGAAGAAGATCAAGATGACGGTCAATCACCCTCGTTCTGGGGCTCCATGCAAGATCTCACCTCGTGGGGCATCAATGATCATGAGGAAGGTGAGGGATAAGCCCAGAACTACACGGCAGGACCTGGTCAATGACCTGAAGAGAGCTGGGACCACAGTCTCAAAGAAAACCATTAGTAACACACTATGCCGTCATGGATTAAAATCCTGCAGCGCACACAAGGTCCCCCTGCTCAAGCCAGCGCATGTCCAGGCCCGTCTGAAGTTTGCCAATGACCATCTGGATGATCCAGAGGAGGAATGGGAGAAGGTCATGTGGTCTGATGAGACAAAAATATAGCTTTTTGGTCTAAACTCCACTCACCATGTTTGGAGGAAGAAGAAGGATGTGTACAACCCCAAGAACACCATCCCAACCGTGAAGCATGGAGGTGGAAACATAATTCTTTGGGGATGCTTTTCTGCAAAGGGGACAGGACGACTGCACTTTATTGAGGGGAGGATGGATGGGGCCATGTATCGTGAGATCTTGGCCAACAACCTCCTTCCCTCAATAAGAGCATTGAAGATGGGTCGTGGCTGGGTCTTCCAGCATGACAACGACCCGAAACACACAGCCAGGGCAACTAAGGAGTGGCTCCGTAAGAAGCATCTCAAGATCCTGGAGTGGCCTAGCCAGTCTCCAGACCTGAAGTCAATAGAAAATCTTTGGAGGGAGCTGAAAGTTCGTATTGTCCAGCGACAGCCCCGAAACCTGAAGGATCTGGAGAAGGTCTGTATGGAGGAGTTGGCCAAAATCCCTGCTGCAGTGTGTGCAAACCTGGTCAAGAACTACAGGAAACGTATGATCTCTGTAATTGCAAACAAAAGTTTTGTGTACCAAATATTAAGTTCTGCTTTTCTGATGTATCAAATACTTATGTCATGCAATAAAATGCAAATTAATTACTTAATCATACAATGTGATATTCTGTATTTTTGTTTTAGATTCCGTCTCTCACAGTTGAAGTGTACCTATGATAAAAATTACAGACCTCTATATACTTTGTAAGTAGGAAAATCGACAAAATCGGCACTGTATCAAATACTTGTTCTCCCCACTATTCACTGTACTCTATACCATCTACTGCATCTATGCTGTTCGGCCATCGCTCGTCCATATATTTATATATTTATATTGTAGGTTCATGCTCTACAACATCCGCAGAGTACGACCCTGCCTCACACAGGAAGCGGCGCAGCCCGTCTGGTGTTCAACCTTCCCAAGTTCTCTCACGTCACCCCGCTCCTCCGCTCTCTCCACTGGCTTCCAGTTGAAGCTCGCATCCGCTACAAGACCATGGTGCTTGCCTACGGAGCTGTGAGGGGAACGGCACCTCAGTACCTCCAGGCTCTGATCAGGCCCTACACCCAAACAAGGGCACTGCGTTCATCCACCTCTGGCCTGCTCGCCTCCCTACCACTGAGGAAGTACAGTTCCCGCGCAGCCCAGTCAAAACTGTTCGCTGCTCTGGCCCCCCAATGGTGGAACAAACTCCCTCACGACGCCAGGACAGCGGAGTCAATCACCACCTTCCGGAGACACCTGAAACCCCACCTCTTTCAGGAATACCTAGGATAGGATAAAGTAATCCTTCTCACCCCCCCTTAAAAGATTTAGATGCACTATTGTAAAGTGGCTGTTCCACTGGATGTCTTAAGGTGAACGCACCAATTTGTAAGTCGCTCTGGATAAGAGCGTCTGCTAAATGACTTAAATGTAAATGTAAATATGTACATATTCTTATTCATTTCCTTTACACTTGTGTATATAAGGTAGTTGATGTGAAATTGTTAGATTACCTGTTAAATATTACTGCATGGTCGGAACTAGAAGCACAAGCATTTCGCAACACTCGCATTAACATCTGCTAACCATGTGTATGCGACAAATAACATTTGATTTGATTTACCTGAATAATTTGAATGGTTGGCTGCGTATTAGTATTTGGGTTCTTGCTGGTTGCAATGAACTCCTTCTCAATTCTCTGGTACTCTGCTGAATTGGAAGCCAGTGTGACGATCTCCAGATCCTTGCCCTCCATTCTAGTCCAGCTCTGTGGGAACTGAATGACGGCTGAAAAACAGACGCACAGTGGGAATAATTGAACAGATCAATCAATGTAAAAACACGACCAGGAGCGTTATCACCGAAGTTTGACAGGAATATTCTCTTAATATTCTGTATTGGACACTGTATAAAACTATACTTTCATATAAAATATTTTCCTAAACATTAAAACCGAGGCATTACCTGTTTCAGAGTCCGCCACAAGGCTCCTTTTGACCCTGGTGATGGTCCCTTTGCTGTCAGTCTGCTGCATGTCCTTCAGGTCCACAGTGAATGTCTCCCCCTGGTGGTTATATTTAAAAAGCTTCTCTTTCTTGTGGAAGGCCAGCTCCAGATCATAGCTTAGACTACAGTCCAGCTCTCCCCAGGTCTCTCCCTCCCCCGCCTCCCAGCGCACTGTCTCCCTCAGCCTCTTCTCCTCTCCCTCCCGGCTCTCCCTGTCCCTTGCCCCCTGCAGATAGTCCTTAATCTGGAGGACGGCCGAGAAAACGTCGTCTTTCTTCCCAGAGATGGTCATCTTGTCTGGGGACGCCACCAGCACATGGACCTGGTTCTTCTGGCTCAGGGCCACGATGGCCTCCTTCTGGGCCTCCAGGAGCAAGGGCAGGTGGCTGGAGAGAAGGTCCTGGCTAATGCACTCCTCAGAGATCAGCTCGTCCAGGAGTTTCTTCACCTTGGTCAGGCTGGCAGGGGAGGGCCCATACACCACAACCTCCATACTGGGGAAAACCACGGCTGCTGTGGCACTGGCCAAAAACAGGGCTGGTTTGGTAGGGATGGGCTGGGTTGGTCTGGTGGTTTTGGCAGTTTTTGATGACTTTTTGGCTATGAATTAAAAAACAAAGAGTGCTGTGAGGAGCCTTACAAGACTTTCAAAAATAACAACATTGTATGCTTTGGTTTTGTATTAATGAGGCAGAAAAAAAACATGATCTAATTCTGTATACAGCCAAATTCTTAAAGGTATATTGATGATTAAAGTCCCACTCCCACCTCCTTAGAACCTCATTCATCCACCGGATTGACTTAACAAAAGGCACATATTTTTGTGCACTTAAGTGTGTTTACTTTACTGTGGGACTTTAAGTTAAAGGTTGCAGCTTCAACTCTGGTCTTAAAACCCTGTCACCTACCTGCAGCCTTGGGGATCACCTTCTTGAACGTTTTCATAACCTCCTCAAAGTCCTTTATCATCTTGTTTTGGAATATAACAATGTGAATCGTTGTAACTGACGGAGTTCTGACGCTTATCAGTAAATCAGTTATTGCGGCCATCATTGCATTCCCGACCTGCACTGCTCCCAAGTTACCAGCACCTGTACAAGGGCACAAACAATACCACATCTGTTAGAACAGACACTTGTGTCTTTAGTGTCCAGGGTATTTATTTGTTATATCTTCATACAGTACATGGACAGCAAATAATACACGTCACTGTAAGGTTTGCAACAATAATACTAGATTGTTATTATGCCTACCTGTTCCGAGCGCTGGGAAAGAGACCGATTGTATTTTCTCGTCTTCACACATCTTTAACACTTTAAGCATGGAGCTGGTGATGTCCTTCTCCTTGGTCTGTCCCACCATGTGGATGATGTGCTTGGTCTTGAGATTCCCAGGCTTGGTCATGACAACACCATCACTGGGTTGGGTCCCTGGGATCAGAACGGGAAAAAAAGGATTAGCAAGTTGTTTTTTACTGTGTTAGAATGAATGTATATTAGGGATGTTTACGATTCGATACGTATCTATAGCTCCGATACAATACAGGAATAGATTTGTTTGATTATAGGGGAACGAATTGATGTGCTTTGGTTTCAATTTGACGTTATTGTTGCATGAACACATTTATTTTCCATTGTAAATTAAAATCTGCTGCTGATGGGAGCTCAGGAACTGGGCCTCTCTGAGCTGGATCGGTCTGAGATGACATCTCTGGGCCTCTCTGAGCTGGATCGGTCTGAGATGACATCTCTGGGCCTCTCTGAGCTGGATCGGTCTGAGATGACATCTCTGGGCCTCTCTGAGCTGGATCGGTCTGAGATGACATCTCTGGGCCTCTCTGAGCTGGATCGGTCTGAGATGACATCTCTGGGCCTCTCTGAGCTGGATCGGTCTGAGATGACATCTCTGAGTGGCCCTCTGTTAGTGTCTGTCAATGATGTCTATAGGCAACTAAGCTGAGCCATTGGTCAGACTAAGTGAACATGTACCACCCCACTATCAGATTATAGTATTTGTTATTTTATTAGGATCTCCATGAGCTGTTGCGAAAGCAGCAGCTACTCTTCCTGGGGTCCACACAAAAAATGAAATAATACCGAACATTAATAGACAAGGACAGCTCAAGGACAGAACTACATACATTTGAAAACGGCACTCGTAGCCTACATATCAATACATACACACAAATATCTAGGTTAAAGAGGGGAGAGGCGTTGTGCCATGCGGTGTTGCTTTATCTGTTGTTGTTTTTTAAAAGCAGGTTTGCTGTTCATTTGAGCAATATGAGATGGGAGTTCCATGCAATAATGGCTTTATACATATTCCTATCTTTTATACAGTGCCTTCGGAAAGTATTCAGACCCCTTGACTTTTTATTTAACATTTATGTTAGTCTTATTCTAAAATGGATTAAATAAAATAAAAATCCTCAGCAAATCTACATACAATAAACCAATAATGACACAGTGAAAAGTATTTTTGGAAAACGAAAAACAGATATACCTGTTAAGGGAATTTTTATCAATAATGACTAATTATGTATACATTTCAATCAGGACTGACTAATCAGAATACTATTATGTTACTGTATATGTATGATTTTTCTTTTTAATCCTAGTACATTTACATTTAAGTCATTTAGCAGACGCTCTTATCCAGAGCGACTTACAAATTAGTACTGAATATAATGTGTGTAAATATAATCAAGAATTAGAAAAATGACTGTCTGTTCCTTGGTAGAAATGAATGAACTATATCGCCAGACTGGCTAGAATGCTTATCTACACAGGCTGGCCTTGGCTCTAGACGATGTGGGAAGGCTTGAGAACTATACAGCCTTTGTACCAGTGTCAAGAAGAGACGGAACAGTTAGAAAACGCTGACGTCATTTTCAGTTTATAACCTGTGGTAAAATGTATCATGGGCAGTCCTCTCGAGAATAAACGCTGCTGGTTGATTTTAAAGACTGATCTCTGTCCATTTTATACAAATAAGAGTCTTACAAATTCTTATGAATTGACAGTGTTTCATTTTAATTGGGTATTAAAACATAGAGGAATTTAATTCCTGTAACAATACCTTATTTACATAAGTATTCAGACCCTTTGCTATGAGACTCGAAATTGAGCTCAGGTGCATCCTGTTTCCATCGATCATCCTTAAGGTGTTTCTACAACTTGATTGGAGTCCACCTGTGGTAAATGCAATTGATTGGAGGTGATTTGGAAAGGCACACACCTGTCTATAATAAAGGTCCCACAGTTGACAGTGCATGTCAGAAACCAAGCCATGAGGTCGAAGGAAATGTCTGTAGAGCTACGAGGCAGGATTGTGTTGAGGCACAGATCTGGGGAAGGGTACCAAACAATTTCTGCAGCCTCTATGGAGATGGGAGAACCTTCCAGAAGGACAACCATCTCTACAGTACTCCACCAATCAGGCCTTTATGGTAGAGTGGCCAGATGGAAGCCACTCTTCAGTAAAAGGCACATGACAGCCCGCTTGGAGTTTGCCAAAAGGCACTTAAAAAAACTCAAGACCATAAGAAACAATATTCTCTGCTCTGATGAAAACTCTGGGCGAAGGTTCAACCTTCCAACAGGACAACGTGGGAGTGACTACTGGACAAGTCTCTGAATGTCCTTGAGGGCCCAGCCAGAGCCCGGGCTTGAACCCGATCGAACATCTCTGAAGAGACCTGAAAATAGTTGTGCAGCAACGCTCCCCATCCAACCTGACAGAACTTGAGAGGATCTGCAGAGAAGTATGGGAGAAACTCCCCAAATGCAGGTGTGCCAAGCTTGTAGTGTCATACCCAAGAAGACTCGAGGCTGTAATCGCTGACAAAGGTGATTCAACAAAGTAAAGGGTCTGAATACTTACGTAAATGTTATATTTCCGTTTTTAATTTTTAATAAACGAGCAAACATTTCTAAAAACCTGTTTTTGCTTTGTCATTATGGGCTGTCGTGTCCAAATCAATCCCAGAACAACAGCAAAGGACCTTGTGAAGATGGAGGAAACAGGTACAAAAGTATCTATATCCACAGTAAAACGAGTCCTATATCGACATAACCTGAAAGGCCGCTCAGCAAGGAAGAAGCCACTGCTCCAACACCGCCATAAAAACAGACGGTTTTGTACGGTTTGCAACTGCACATGGGGACAAAGATTGTACTTTTTGGAGAAATGTCCTCTGGTCTGATGAAACAAAAATATAACTGTTTGGCCATAATGACCATCGTTATGTTTTTAGGAAAAAGAGGAAGGCTTTACATGTGGATATATTGAAGCAACGTCTCAAGACATCAGTCCGGAAGTTAAAGATTGGTCGCAAATGGGTCTTCCAAATGAACAATGACCCCAAGCATACTTCCAAAGTTGTGGCAAAATGGCTTAAGGACAACAAAGTCAAAGTGTTGGCAGTGGCCATCACAAAGCCCTGACCTCAATCCCATAGAAAATGTGTGGGCAGAACTGAAAAAGCGTGTGCGATCAAGGAGGCCTACAAACCTGACTCAGTTACACCAGCTCTGTCAGGAGAAATGGGACAACATTCACCCAACTTATTGTGGGAAGCTTGTGGAAGGCAAACCAAAACGTTTGACCCAAGTTAAACAATATAAAGGCAATGCTACCAAATACTAATTGAGTATATGTAAACTTCTGACCCCCTGGGAATGTGATGAAAGAAATAAAAGCTGAAATAAATCTCACTACTATTATTCTTACATTTCACATTCTTAAAATAAAGTGGTGATCCTAACTGACCTAAAACAGGGAAATTTCACTAGGATTAAATGTCAGGAATTGTGAAAAACTGAGTTTAAATGTATTTGGCTAAGGTGTATGTAAACTTCTGACTTCAACTGTACGTGAGAATGCTGTTCATTGACTATAGCAGCCTTCAACACCATAGTACCCTCAAAGCTTATCATTAAGCTTGAGACCCTGGGTCTCGACCCCGCCCTGTGCAACTGGGTCCTGTACTTCCTGACGGGCTGCCCCCAGGTGGTGAAGGTAGGAAACAACACCTCCACTTCGCTGATCCTCAACACTGGGGCCCCACAAGGGTGCATGCTCAGCTCCCTCCTGTACTCCCTGTTCACCCATGACTGCATGGCCATGCACACCTTCAACTCAATCATGACACAACTGTAGTAGGCCTGATTACCAATAATGACGAAAAAGCCTACAGGGAGGAGGTGAGGGCCCTGGCGGAGTGATGCCAGGAAAATAACCTCTCCCTCAACATCAACAAAACGAAGGAGCTGATCGTGGAGTTCAGGAAACAGCAAAAGGAGCCCGGACCTATCCACATCGATGGGACCACAGTGGAGAAGGTGGAAAGCTTCAAGTTCCTTGGCGTACACATCCCTGACAATCTGAAATGGTTCACTCAAACAGACAGTGTGGTGAAGAAGGAGCAACAGCGCCTCTTCAACCTCCGGAGGCTGAAGAAATTTGGCTTGGCCCCTAAGTCCCTCACAAACTTTTACAGATGCACAATTGAGAGCATCCTGTCGGGCTGTATCACTGCCTGGTATGGCAACTACACCACCCGCAACCACAAGGCTCTCCAGAGGGTGGTGTAGTCAGCACAACGCATCACTGGGGGCACACTTCCTACCCTCCAGGACACCTACAGCACCCGATGTCACATGAAGACCAAAAAGATCATCAAGGACATCAACCACCCGAGCCACGGCCTGTTCACCCCACTATCATCCAGAAGGTGAGGTCAGTACAGGTTCATCAAAGCTGGGACCAAGAAACTGAAAAACAGCTTCTATCTCAAGGCCATCAGACTGTTAAATGGCCATCACTAGCCATCTACCACCAGGCTACTCAACCCTGCACCTTAGAGGCTGCT